>NC_056739.1:1312961034-1313001034 GCF_019279795.1 Protopterus annectens
ATGTACTCCTTTCTCTGTGTGGGTGTTTTTCCATGTGCTTTGGTTTCTTCTAATGGACCATCTGCTGTAGAATATATGTCTCTTGCAATTTGTTCTTTTACTTTCATCCCAGTGTAAGAACAGAGGGGTACACAAAATATAGCTATCCCATTTTTGGAAGGGCAGGAAGTCAGGCACTATTCAGACAGGCTCTGTATATCCTTCCATTTGTTTGTTCAGTTATTGGGGAACTAGCATTTTGTTAGCTTTGAATATTAAGATTAGACACAATTTATTTTTCCTTGAAAGAAAAAATGAGACTGATTTTTTTTTCCTTAGTTGTGAAATTTCTTCCCCTTGTAGCAGATGACCATAAAAGAATCCTGGTGTACTTCCGGATTTGACAGGTCCACCAATTCATCCTGCCCTCCATGGATATACTCCAATAAGGATTAAGGCTGTCAAGGAGATCAGGGCATTCTAGCTCCCTACTATGCTGCATGGTGGAAGGATTTTATTTATTTATTTATTGATTTATTTTACTTTTTATTTTAGGACTTATCATTGTCACCTCCCTTGTATTCAACTTGGTATGTCCAAGGGTTTCTCTTTTCTGTGCTGACCATGTACCCTCTGCCTTAGGCCACTGGCATAAGCTAGGTTTTCCCTACACATTTATTACAGTGCAGTCCTGGCCAGCTATCATGTGTTGCATGTCAAAGAGTAAGAATGAATTTCTTTTCATAATCATAATTTTTGTTTAAGCCATCATTGGATGAAATGATTGTTGAAGAAAAGAATATAAAATGCACTAAAGAATACCTTGAGACACATAGACTTTGAAAGCATATTACTTTCAGACCCCTGGTTTAATTCAGTGATTTCCTCCACATTTACTACAGACTATTCTTGGCCAGCTGGGTGCACTTAAAGGATGCAGAAAATATTTGAAGACTGCCACAAAATGTGAAAATAAGAAGGAAAAATCTATATGGATAGTGAGGAAAGGGCAGGATGGGAGGAAATAGAGGAAGGCACCAACGATGTGTGCAAGGGGTGAGCAACGGGCAACAGGAGTCGACCATGGAGCCCTCTGCTTTGGATATGATTTTACCTAAGGCCAGCCCTGTGATAATGATGTAAAGTTGTGTACTTGAATGAAGTTGGGGCAAGTGCTTATTTTGTTACCATTCAAAAAAATGACTAGCAATTATTGACAATGAGGAAGGATAAAGCTATTTTATAAGAATAGTATTAGGTATATCTCTGTCAGGCATTAGATACGGCATAGATGAAATAGAAATAAGCTTTGAATTAGATCATAAAATTACAGATTATAAATGGATGCAAACACCTCTGCACTCAGTAGTTTTATTTCATCCAGTGTAGCCAGATCCTACTTTATTAATATTTTATGAAGACAAACGTACACAACTTTAGTGCAATCTGCAATTGTTTTCTGGTAAATGTTTTTTTTAAGGGTAACAGTTTTAAATGTAAGTCCAAATGTCATAACAGTGACCCTGAATATGTGAAAATGGGGACTTGCATGTAATAAGTCTAAGATAGCTGTATCTCAGAGTTTCCCTTTTCCCTGAGGAATGTTGATCTTTGAGTTATCATATTTATGTATTAGGAGTGGGGGAGGAATGTGACCCTCACCCAGACTGGGGTGTGTAGGGGGTTTCCCATGCATAAACAACTTTAAAGGAGAATAACTATTGTCAGCATTCTGTTTTACTTGACTTTCATTGTTATTTATTTATTTTTTTGATAATTCCAGGACTTGTAATTATGGGTCTCAGAATTATAAAATGGAACTTTTTAAAAGACCCATTAGAAGAAAAAATATATCAGTTTCAGCTTTGACTTTCTTTTAGTGATTATTTCTTTAAATTAAGCATGGATCAAAGAGAAGTAATAAATGAAATACAATAATTAGAGAAACAAAATTATGTTATACATTGTACATAGTTACATGAAACATAAAAAATTAGAGTTCCCAAACATGAAATATATCGCATCATGAACAAAGAGGTTTTAGAGATGGTAGTTCATAGGTTCATAAGTTCATAGAATGATACTTGGCTATTGGCTCGGAGGCCCTTATAAGCCTAGCCAAGAATTTCGCCCATGTTCCCTCAAAGTCAGCACCTGTTTCCCCTGTCCAGCAGGGACACAGGTGGGATCCCAGGGGTATATCTTCTATTTCCCATCCAGTCATCCAGCTTTCTCTTAAAGAGGGCTAGAGAGGTACTCTGCTTGACATGGTGATGGAGTCTGTTCCACAGATGGAGAAGTCTTTGGGCCACAAATCTATCCTGCCAACAAATTCTATTAATGTCACAGACCAGGTTAAGGCCTTGCATGTGGGTTGCGCCAGTGGAGTTTGTCTTATGGATATGTAGTAACTCCATCAAGGGTGGGTCTGAATTAGCCTTGTATGTCAGACACAGGTCAGCTCTGAGCAGTCTGTAGGAGACTGAGTAGAGGGACAGGGCTTTTAGCCTATCTGTATAGGATAGGTGTTTGAGACCCTGGATTTTCCTCATCAGGAACCTCTGTGGTCTCTCCAACTGCTGCATGTGCTTGGCAAGGTACATGCCGAAGGGAGCATTGTACTTGATAAAGAGTCTGATAAGGGAGGAGTGCAGGGATGTTTTGACCTCCTTGTTCCTGGATGAAATACCCTTATTTATGAGGTGGGCCATGTAGAAAGCCTTCCATACAACAGAGGCAACATGGTGGTCAAAAGTCAGGTTGCTATCAACCTGGGTGCCCAAGTCCCTCCCACATGATTGCATGCTTAGTATGTTGTTATTAATGTGATAATTAGTGGAGATGACATTTTCCCCAAAGGGGATAATGATGCATTTCTTGGCATTCAGTTTGAGGCCATGTTTCTGGCAATAGTCATTAGTTTGGGTAAGGCCCTCTTGAAGGATATTCACATCACTAGGGGAATTTAAGACAGCACCCAGCTTGCAGTCATCTGCAAACGTAGTCAGCCACAGACCACTAGTTTTGGCTTGACCTCAGAAAAGTATATCCCAAACAGTAGAGGCCCCAAGACCGATCCTTGGGGTACACCGCTCATTATGGATCTACTACTAGAGGTGTCTTTCCCTATTTTGACTGAGTGGGTTCTATCAGTGAACCAGTTAGTTACCCATCTGGTAATATACAGGTTGATGCCTAGATGGGAGAGTTTATCTATTATGCCAGAGTAGGGAATAGTGTCAAAGGCTTTGGCTAGGTCAAGTTCGGCGGTGTGCACCATCTTCCCTTCGTCCATGGCTTTGTGACTGTTTCAAAGAAGTGGACCAAGTTTAACAAGCATGATCTCCCTTTGACAAAACCAAAATGAGTGGGGTCAAGTGCTTGGAGGTTGCCAATATCCTTGTTTATAAGGTCCATGATAATGCATTCCATGGCCTTCCAGATCAGGCTAGTTAGGCTGATGGGCCTATAAGTGCCTGGGTCAGTGGACGCTCCACCTTTGTGTAGAGGGATAAGTGGCTGTCCTCCATTCAGCTGAGATGAAACTGTAGTAAAGTTAAAAGCATCATGACAGCAGCATAAGTATAACAGTCAGACCAAGTTTCTTTCAGTGGAGCAGAGGAGCACAGGAGATGGTCTCTCTGGTTGATTTGCAATTACTTGGTCTCAAGTTGTCACAACAAAGTTGGGGAGAAAACTAATTGTCTTCATTTGGCAAACCTCAATATATGGGGTAGAATGTCAGGATGTTAGGCTTACCAAACTTTAGTAAATTGTGGGTGGTCTCCAGGATGGTTATTAGCTGGGAGACAGTGTTGGGTCATTGCACTGACTGCAGACATCCTATTGGGAAGAACATGTTTGGCAGTTTTTTAGTACGTTGTCATAAAATCCTTTCCTATTATCATTCATATGCTGTTTGGGCTACCCTTATGTGTCGGGTACTGGGGGGCTTTCCATATTAGGGAATTGTTGGCATTAATTTGGGGGTGATGTGCACATTTTTAAAGAGTGTGTTATTGGTTGGCTTCTCAGATCTAAGATAGATAAAATGGGTTGGGGTCAGCAAGTCTGTTTACTAAGATCTTCCTTTCCCTTTCTTTGTTCTATTTGTTGGGCAACAACTCTCAGAGGTTTTTTTAGACCACTGGATCCCCTTATGAGCTGGTCTTTATGATGTGCAATAGGAATGCTATCATCCCAAGAAATGTAAGTAAAGGTGCAGTGCCTCCCTGTGTTGGATATTACCCCACACTATTTTTGCATCAGAAGGACTTCAGACTTAGCCAAGGAGAGACAGTCAACTGAAGCTGTTAAAAGAGTGGAGCGGTGAGCCTGCTTCTCTTTTTTAAGTATATTAGATAAGGGTAGACCTTGATTTCCTGATGACTAGTTTAAGATTTGCTTTACAGATATTTAAAGCATTGTTATCATTGAGCATTCCTTCATTACCCTAAGTTTCAAGAGGGTGGCCATAAAGTCAAACTGTGTCAACTTGGAGATGAATCCAGCCTTAGTGGAGATCATATGTAAAGACTTCCCTGGCCTGTGGTGTTCACAATTTATGTTAGCCTTTCACAGTGCTCTTCACTAAGTTATTAACCCATGAGTACTGGTGCATCACTATGGCACCAAAGAATTCAGGGTGGTGCTGAAGGGACATCTCCTGGCAGAGGTATTCAGAATTATTTTTGAAGTTCATTGTCACTGTCCACAGAGTATTTTCGTTTTGGTCAACCATCATGCCCAGGTTGCTATGGAATAACATGTTATGTTCAGCAGCAGCACAGACCACACATAAGTTTAGTAATCACAGTGTATCAAGGGTAGCTTCTTGTTTAGGTTTTCACCTTGTGGAATATGGAGAATTCAAGGACATGGACCCAGTCTGGCTTTAACCAGACAGTATTCATTTGTTTTTTTACTGGTCATGATTTGTTTAAGCCTTATCTTTCCCTCTGCATACAGTATATCACCCTTGCCATAACTGTGAGAGTTACTTATTCTTAAAGCTAGATTATGTTTGGTGTTTTTGGTAAATAATATAAAGTACATATCAGTAGTACAGAATTTTATCAAAAACACTTTACTTGTTTTATTGTTAAGCCTTATTCCTGATCTACTGATGTTTATTGATTTAATAAAATAGTTCAGGTTGAACATCATATTTCAGCCTGGAAAGAGGGCAAACGGATATAACTGAATGGTGGCGCATTGCAAGGAAGTTTCCTCCTTTTGCATACCACCTGCTTTCCTGGGCCATTGGACAGACACAGTGGCTTGGGGACTGTGCGGTTTTAACACTGCCCCCTATATTCTTTAACATGCGTAAGACACCTTGGGAAATGGCTGCTATGCAGCCTGGTATAGGATGGTTGAGACTGGAGCTTACTTTATAATGTCATTGTAATAAATTATTTATGCTGGTAATAGTTAAACATTCAGGTGTTGCTGCAGATAAGAAGTGGTCAGAATGGCTCTGGTTGTCTGGTGTGTCTTTGAGGAAGCCTGCCATAGATAGTATCTCTGTTTGGAAGACTAAAATATTCCAGGGTTGTATGTGCCAGTGTTATTCTGACAAAACAGATCTTGTCGTTCCCTCCCTCCCTTATCTTCAGAAGAGTCTAAGTGGCGTAGTTTCTTCCTCCTTTTGCACCCCCCAACACTTTCCTGAGCCATTGGACTGTCAAGGGGGCTGGGAGAGTAAAGAGTTTTAATGCTGATTCTCAATAATCTGTACCAAGCCATGGGGCACCTTGGATAGAACAAGTCTTCACGCGACAGAGTTCTATGCAACCTGGTACAGGATGGCTGGAAGCAGAGTTCAGCTTATAATAAAAGTCATTACAATACATTATTTTTGTTGATAATAGTTAAACCTTCAATTCTTGTTGTAGCTAATAAATGGTCACAATAACTATGGTGGTCTGGTGTTTCTTTTGGGGAAGTTGGACAGGTGCAAACTACCTTTGCAACTTCTTTTAAAAAATATATGCTACAAGAAGTGGATAGACTGTTTCTTGATAATCATGGGCAGCTGCAGGGTAACACAGATCTCAATGTATTATTCACAGTTATTTTCTGAAGACTACAGTGGAGATTTAGGCAGAGTTTGGACTTAGAACTGTAATTAACAGCTTCATATGTTCATATTTTTCATATATCATGTTTTGTTGGAAATCATACTTTGAGGTACACTGTTTAATATGACTAATAAATATTTGTTTTCCATCCATTTGTATATTCTTAATCTGCCTCTAGACTCACTGATGATTGTATGAGTATGTGTTGACAGGTTCTTCTGGAGTCTTGGTAGAGCCTCTGAAGAAAAAACGTTCCTCTTACTTGTCTTGCTTATCTTGACAGCAAGTGCTATGCTCTTATGTGAATGAGTTCTTGCATATGCACAGAGATGCATTCCAGAATGTTCTTTGGAACCTTGTCCCTAGGGAACTCATAGGTTAACCATGTTTTCTTGTGTAACTCATAAGTCTAAATTATATGGGTTTAACAAGCATTATCTCTACTGGGTAATTATGCCAAGAAAGTGTGGTTATCTTTCAATCATTGTAATTGATCCCCTCTCTCAAATTTTTACGTGGGATCAGGTGTCATGTGTTAGTTCCTATTAGTCTTTTTAGATAAAACTACTGTTTTGTTCCAAAATCAGCTTTACAGAGATGTTATAAAGTTCTGTTCACAGCATGTGGTCCTTAGAATGTATTGTTACCAAAAGTGAACCAGTCATTTTGTTTGATTTGCTTTTGTTTATATTACCTTTGTTTTAGAACTTGCAAACATTCAAAAAGTTATGAATCCTTTGCTTCAATAACAAGGTTAAGCACAATGTCATCTAATTAGATTTCTGAAGATGTCAAAACTTTCACATATGGCAAGATCGAGCATTTATTAGAATTAATCTGTAAGCCATTTTAGATAAATATATATAACCTTCTTTCAAGTATTAACTTAATATAGTTGCAGTCTCAACAGTAGTATAAAAAATGCCCAGTTTAGAGTCTTCAGTATATTTTAACAGCCTGCATTCTACTTAGTGGAAAATGTAGAAACCAAAGGTATAAACAATATTGGGACTAATAACAATTACTTGGGTACTGCATAAGCATTGTTCATAATTCAGAATTTTGCCCTAAAATGTGATCCTTTTTGCAACCATTCAGCAGTTTAATATATTACATACAGATTAACATTTTTTAGGATTAAATGATCTGCAATAAAAAAGCATGGCATAGTATCAAAAACTTTAATAACTTAAGGTAAACAGCATTTGTAGAGATCCTGTCTATGTATATCAGAGAAGATAAAATAAATTCATGTGACATAACAGAAGTAAATAGGATATATTACTGTGCAGCTAAATTAATAACAGATAAAGTCTTACCACAAAGACACAGAGCAATAAGAGAAAGGAAGGGAAGAAATCAAATGCCATCATAGAAGTATCGAATAGAAAAAAAATATAAAGCAATTAAGGAAGAAATGTTACTGTTGGAAGAGTATTGCAAAGGGAACAGATCGAGAAAAGTACTTAGAAAGACAGATGTGATAAAATCAATGTGCAGTATCAGAACAGACCAGGAGTCATTGTACGCTATTGTAAATAATAAACTACAGGTACCAGTACAGACAGAAAAATGTGGAAGATAATGTTGATAAATACAAAGGAAAAGCAGAAAATGATCAATTCATTGACAGCCCAAAAAAGTTTTATATAGAATTGGGAAACAAAGCAAAAGGAATAGAAACATCACCACAAAAAAAAAAAAAAAAAAAAAAAGAAGAATAAATAGACACTTTTTGGAGAAATATCTAAAAAGACCATGTGAAATATAACAAAGATGCTAAATGGATATAACATGTAAAAGAAACAGTAAAAAATCAAATGTACAGGATATAAAATGGGATGAAGTAACAGATACAGAAACAAAATTAAGAAATGGTTCTATTTGGAAAAACCCACGCCCAGATGCAGTACCTAACCTCTGACTAAAAGTATTCACATCTTTGCAAGAAGATATAGTCCTGAATAAAAACTACTTACATGGGCATCTCAAACCGACACCAACCTGGTTAACAGAAAAAATGATACTCCTCCTTAAGAGTGAACCTGCAAGCTCTCCTAAAAACTATAAACCAATAACTTGTCTTCTGATGTTGTATAAACTATATACTAGAACTCATGCAGACAGAGTTTATAGTCATTTAGAAGAAAACTCAATTATGCAATAGAACAGAAGAGTAATAAAAGAATGTCAGACAGAACAATGGATCATTTGCTGTTAAATAAAGTCATAATGGAGAATTTTAAAAAGGGGAAGAATATAAGTATGGCATGGAGAGATTACAAAAAAAAAACTGACAGCATCCCGCATTCATGGATAAAGGAGTGCTCACGAATGTATAAGATACACCCTACAGTGATCAATTACATTAGAGTGACATTCAAACAGTGGCAAACTACTTTACAGCTAAGCCATGATAAAGGACAAATTATTATCCCAGGGATAAAAATTAAAAGCGAGGGGATATTCCACTGTGACCCTTTGTCACCGTTGCCCTTTTGTCTTGCCCTTAATCCATTAAGTTATATATTTAACAGCTTAAGTCATGGATACAATTTGTCTTCCAGAAAATAAAGTGTAAATACTTATTATCTACTTTTTGTGGACAGTTTAAAACTGCATAGTTCATCATATCAGGAGCTGAAAGTACAACTACAAGTGGTAAAAACTTTCTCAGATGATGTAAGAATGTCATTTGGTCTTGATAAATGTGAAAAGCAGTATTTAATGTGGGAACGCTGCAGCACCAAGAAAATATCAATCTGGGAAAAGAATATGATATAAAGGAACTTGAGAAGGAGGGACTGTATAAATATTTAGGAATTGACAAAGGATCGACAATAAAACATGAGCAAATTAAAACAAAAAACTCAGTAAGGAATATTTTAGAAGATTAAAATTAATACTCAAAACATCCCTAACATCTAGGAACAAAGTCCAGGCTATAAACCAATTTTCTCTTCTGTTTCTTACAATTTTGGGGTGACTGACTGGCCCCAAAAGGTATTGGATCAGTTGAACAGGAAAACAAGAAAAATGCTTCATGTTTATCAAATGATATATAAAAATCAGTGTATAACAAAATTATATATTCTTCATCCTGAAGGAGGTATGGTCCTCCTCAAAACTGATTACATGTATAGCTCTGTAATTGTAGGACTGCATACATATTTCCTGACCTCACCAGATCCAAACATAGCAAAATTTTTAGAACATGAGGAGAACAATTTCTAAGATGACTTCTATGCTTAGTTTAGCAGAAGCATATTGACGTGAAGCAGGAATGGAAATCAAACCAGAAGTAGAAAAACATCAGGCAGTAAATGAATGTCCCAAAAACCAAAAGAAAGAATATAAGGAAAAGGATCAGATGAGAAGGCAAACAATGCAGAAATGGCATAAATATAATTGTAAATACACAAACCTCCTGGAATAACCTCTTGTTTATCAGGAACTGAGAAAGGAATGGTTAAGAAAAGCTGAATTTAAACCAAAAGATGAAAGGTTACTATTGGTGGCCCAGAATAGTGGACTACATACACGTTGGTTTACGAAGTCCACTAAAATGTAAGAGAAACAGATAAGTGCAGGTTCTGTAAAACAGAACTGGAAACAGTCATACGTGTTGTTGCTGGGTGTAATACATTAATGGCAGAGGGCCTGTATACAGAAAGGAATACTATGAACCAGAAAATCCATACATTATACCTGAATTTAATAGAATCACTCACCATCCAGCCTAATACCATACTCATGAGTGATTTTAACTACCCCTCCATTAATTGCAAGGCATATACAACCACTAATATGCAGGCCCAAAGATTTCTTAACTTTGCAAATTCATATGCCCTGGAGCAGCTAGTCTGCACTCCCACTAGGGAACAAATATTCTAGATCTGGTACTCACAAATATGGGAGAGTTCTACACCCCCTAGTGTTCTGATCAGATCACAAAGAGGTGTCCTTTGATATAAAGGCAAAACTAGTCTCTCCACCTAACCCTCAAAACTTTAAGAACTTCTCTAAGGTAAATTACCCCCTATTAATGGATGGCATAGCTAGTTTACAAGCTCCACCAAATCCAGAAAACACAGATACTTATGGAGAAGCATACACAAAACCTCTGTATGATCATATAAAAGACTGCATAAGAATGACAGTACGAGATCAAAATAAACCAAGGTCAAACCGTAAAAACAAGCCACCCTGACGGACCCCTAGTATTAATAGGTTGCACAACAAAAGAAATAAAATCCTGTTGAGAAGTAAGAGGGAATGT
Organism: Protopterus annectens; assembly: GCF_019279795.1. NCBI lineage: Eukaryota > Metazoa > Chordata > Ceratodontiformes > Protopteridae > Protopterus > Protopterus annectens. The sequence continues at coordinate 1,312,971,376 of NC_056739.1, forward strand.
GCCTAACAGAGAAATATGTCTCTCATTAGTCTAAACAAGTGAATCTTAGTACTAGTTAAGTCTCTGAAAGCAGACTTTGAGGTAAAAATAGCCTGCAATGCTAAGATAACTATAAGGCATTTTTCAGTTATGTCCACAATCTTAAGGGCAACACCCAACAATGTACAGAATTAGTTGTAGATGGCATCACCTATACTCAGCTGGAAGAGATAGCAAATCTGCTAGCTGACAAATTCAGCTCAAGTTTTACCTCACCATCACTCCCAGTTCTGTCCTAAAAAATACCCTCCACTACCAATTATTATCAAAGAACAGATTGCCACTGCACTCTCTAAAGCTAAAAACATAGCTTCAATGTGACTTGACAATATACCGGGTTCATAGGTATGTACTAGGCTATTGGCCTAGGGCCTATATAAGCCTAGCCAAATGGTACCCTGGCTTTTGCCTCCCAAGAAAATTATTTTCCTGTGCCCCTGTCAAGCAGAGCCACAGAAGTGATCCCCGGGTTGAATTTCCTATATCCCATTGCCTCTTAAACAGCTTAAATCAGGACTTATCAGGCCCATTAGGATCTCTGTTTAACCACATCCTCCAGACTGGCTTTGACCCAATAGAGTGGAGGACAGCAACAGTCATTACTCCGCAAAAAGGGGGACCATCTACTGACCCTGGAAAATACAGACTCATAAATTTGACTAGTCTTATATGTAAGGCCATGGAAAGAATAATCATGGACCTGATAAATAATGACATAGGAGACATCTAAACACTGGACCTAACCCAATTTGGCTTTGTCAAGGGAAGGTCATGCCTACTGCATCTAGTGGATTTCTTTGAGAAAGTCACTATGGCCATGAATGAGGGTAAAACAGTACATACTGCCTACCTCAAACTGGTTAAGTCATTTGACACAATTTCCCTCTCAGGTATTATAAATAAACTCACAAAACCGGGTATAATTCCCTATGTTACCAGATGGATAGCCAATTGGCTCATGGACAGGACACATGTAGTTAAAGTGGGTGAAGACAGTTCCAATAGTAGTAGGAGAAATGGGTCTCATAAAAAAGAATCTAAAGTTATATTTAGACATGCTACCAGTACATGTAACTCCATATGAGTTGCAGAAGGAGTCATTTCTGGGCACATTGCAGGTGCTGTGTAGCGCACTTTCGGCTAACATCACGGTGAAACAATACTAATTTCATGAACTTTAATCATACTTTCACTTAGGAAAGGGGTACTTTTCTGTCAGGGTGATAGAAACCCACAAGACATGAAGAAATTAAACCAAGTTAATATCACTGAACAATTTCTCCTTTAAATGAGGGTATGAGGAGTCGACCCTTGGATAAATTTACTGTTTCCCATACAGCCATCTAGGTTGCAATTGAAGATGTTCAGGGTGCTACTTTGCTTAAAAACAAGGGAAAATCTTTTCCCTGGGAGGGGGATTCTTTGAAAGCGGTAACTGCTACTCTGGCAGAGTCCTATGTGTATGTATGATGAAAGTTTAATTCTTTCAGCTGGGTGGTCAATCATCGTGCTGCTTGCTTTGCAAATGTGTAGGAAGTCTCTTAGGACAAGATCATTTGAGGCCTTGTTGGCAAGACAAAGGTTCTACCCCCTCAGAAGGAAACAGAGATGTGAGGCAGTGCTTTAACTAGTCTGTACAGCACATGGTACCCATGCCCATGATTTTCTTTGTGATGAACTGCTGAATGTTTTTGAACTGAGTCATACATTTGGATGAGTACATACTGAAAGGTTTTTTTTTGCCTAATTATGGGTCTAATAATGTAGGAGTACAGAGGGATAAGAACTGCCTTTGACCTAGATGTTATACTTCTGGTAATGAGCCTGGCTAGATAGAAGGATTTCCTAGAAACTGTAGATACATGGTCGTCAAAAAACACTTCACTATCTGTGAGTCTCCAGTTTCCTAATAGCTTAATAGTGGTCATTTTTTTTTTGGTGGGGAGGGGGGGTCATCTATATGATAAAGGCATGGGTGCTCATGTTTATCAGAAGACATCATAATTCAACATTTCACAGCATTTAGCTTTAGATTGTGGTCCTGGTACAATTTATTTGTTTGTGTTAGGCCCTTCTGAAGAATGTTTGAGTTTATGGCAGCTCTCTGCAAATAGGGTTAGACAAAGGCCTCTTGACATCTGAGAAGTAAATACCAAATAGGACTGTCCCCTGTACTTCACTAGTAGTAACCCTTTTAGAGGAAAGTGTGCCCCTATACTAATAGCTTGAGTCGTGTTAATGTGCCAATTTGCCATCCAATGGGATGCATAAAGATTGACATTCAGTTTGATTAGTTTCATTACCAAAATGTGGGATGGTGTCAGAGGCCTTTACTATAATGAGGTAAATGGTGAATATTGATTTGCTTTCATCCAATGTATCTGTGATGTGTTCAAAGAAGTCCACTATGTTTAGGAGGCAGGATTTTTGTTTAAAAAAATTATCTGGACTTTATATTGCCAATGTCCTTGTTTATAAGCTCCATGATAATGCACACTATCATCTTCCAGATAAAACCAGTTAAGCTTATTGGTCCTTAGTTTATAGGGTCAGTTTTGTGTCCTCCCATTTGGAGTGGGATAGCAGTACATGTTCTCCACCTCTGGTGTGAACCTACTGTAAAAGATGAGATTGAACAGATTTAATAGTAAATCAGTAAGCCTGTGCTTGGTGTGGACAACAAAGTATCCTGCCACATTGTCTGGAACCATGGATGGAGTGTTTTTGGCCTTAAAGAGAACCCTCAAGATTTGCACTGAGGTGATTGAATGTGTTGGTATAGGTTGTAAGGTTTACGCTAAGTTCATCTGACAATATGTGGACTATGTCCTCCATTCTTGTTATATATTAGCTCAGAACAGTGTTGGATATTGCTTCTAAAGTTTCTAAAATGAATGAAAAGGCTTTCCAGAAATCCTTTACATTGGTGATGATTTTCCATTCATTCTTATTCTTAGGGGATTTGAGTTTGTTCCTGAGTTCTTTATTTAGCTGTTTGAGTCTAGTTTTGCAGGTTACGGTGTTCAGCTTATTCCTACAAACAGTACATTTCTTCCTTTTGTTGTAGAAGTTGTTTATAGTAGGATTTCAGCACAGGATTTGTTCCTGAACTTAGCACTGTATTTGTGTCAGATTGGAGCCTTTTGCTTAGGTTCATAGGTCAGTACTAGGCTATCGGCCCTGGGGCCTATACAAACCCAGCCAAAAAGGTACCCTGGCTTTTGCCACCCAAGAAAATGATTTTCCTGTGCCACTGTCAAGCAGAGCCACAGAGGTGATCCCTGGGGTGAATTTCCTATTTCCCATCCAATCATCAAGATTTTTCTTGAAGAGTGCTAATGAGGAGCTTTGTTTGATATAGATAGGTAGTTTATTCCAGAGTATGGGAAGTCTCTGGGACAGGAATCTATTGCTCCAGCATGTTCTGTTTAGTGTAGTGACAAGGTTTATGTCCCTAGAGCGTGTAGCTCAGAGGGATTGGGATTTCTTTAAGTGGAGCATGTCCATCAGCTCTGGGTTTGACATAGCTTTGTATGTTAGGCAGAGATCACCTCTGAGTAGGCGATATGCGACGGAATAAAGCTGGAGTTTTTTGAGATGGTCTGGGTTGGGCATCTGTTTGAGGCTGGTAATCCTCTTTGTGAGGTATTTCTGCGGCCTTTCCAGTTGTTGTAGATGTCTTGTGAGGTACATACCAAAAGGGGCATTGTACTTTATAATGGGTCTAATGAGTGATGAGTAGAGGGGAACAATGACCTCTTTTTTTCTGGATGAGAAACATTTTGTGATGAGGTGTGCCACGTAGAAGGATTTCCTGACTACTGTGGCGATGTGATTATCAAAGGGGAGACTACTGACCACCTGTGTCCCAAGGTCTCTTATCACACTTTCGGTGTTAAGTATACTACCGCCTATGTTGTAGTTCATGGGCACAGAGTTTTTACCAAAGGGGATGACAATGCACTTTTTGGCATTGAGCTTGAGGCCATGGCTTTGACACCAGGCATCTGTCTCAGTGAGGCCCTTTTGTAGGATGTCCACATTGTTAGGAGTTTCGATTATGACTCCTAGTTTGCAGTCATCTGTGAACTTCGTTAGCCAAAGACCTTCTGTGTTAGCTTGTACTTCAGAGAAGTAGATACCAAACAGGAGAGGACCCAGGAATGAACCCTGTGGTACTTCACTTCTCACTTGTCTGAAGTCGGATTCGGAGTCTGCTACTTTCACAGTGTGGGTTCTGTCAGTGAGCCAGTTGGCAACCCATCTTGTGACATAGGGATTTATACCTAGTTTAGTGAGTTTATCAATAATTCCAGAGTGGAGGATGGTGTTGAAAGCCTTGGCAAGATCTAGATATGCTTTGTGAACCACCTTACCCTTGTCTACGGCTTTGGTGACTGCTTCAAAAAAGTCTATCAGGTTTAGGAGACATGATCTGCCTTTTACAAACCCAAAATGGGAGGGGTCCAGAGTTTGGAGATTACTAATGCCTTTGTTTATAAGTTCCATGATAATACGTTCCATGGCCTTGCAGACCAGGCTCATCAGGCTAATGGGGTGGTAGTTCCCTGGGTCTGTGGTGGCTCCCCCCTTGTGGAGTGGGATGACCGTCGCTGTGCACCATTGAGCAGGCACAAAGCCTGAGGTGAGGCTATGACTGAACATGGTACTTAGGTGGGGTGCCAGTACGTTCTGTGGTTTGTGTAGAATTAGGCCTGGGATGTTGTTTGGTCCCATGGATGCTGTGTTCTTGGCTTTGGAGAGTGTGTTTTTTACCTGTGCAGTCGTGATTACAGGAACTTTGCATTCTTCCGGTATAGAGATGGGCCCTTTAGGGGGTGAGAGGGGGGGGGGGTAAAGTTAGCACTGAACCTATCTGCCAGGATGTTACTAATATCAGTTGGGTCTGTATATTTAGTGCCATTGTGCTGTAACTCAGAGCAGATCTGAGTGTTGCCATTGAGATTCTTGACAAATCTATAGAATGCTTTGTGGTTGTCTTTAGAATCAGTGGCGGTTTTGTTTTCATAACTAGCTTTGGAGGATTTTATCAGGGATTGCAGCTTCTTACTGAGGCTGACCAGGGAGCTCCTCCACTCATGTGATTTTACTCCCTTTTGCAACAGTTTCTTCCTTCTGTTGTACAGTTTGTTTATGGCAGGGGACAACCAGATAGGCTTCCTTTTTTTGGAGGATAGCGTCTTGGTTCTGTTTGGGATAGCACGATCCATGCACTCATTTAAGTGCTTATAAAGTGCAATTGTGTAGGATTCAGTAGTCATAACTGTATTGTCCATCTGCATGGGTGTCATGAAGTTCACCACTTCTGTCTTAAGAAGCATGAAGTTGGCTTTGGAGAAATTTTTTACCATGGTTTCCTTAATGGGGGGTAGGGGCAGGATGTGGATATCTAGGGTAATTAGCTTATGGTCGGATCGGACCAATGAGGCATTGACTTCAGGTGTGGAACACCGGTCACTCATGTTGGTAATGACTAGATCTAGGATATTGTTGCCCCTGGTGGGGGTGTGGATAAGTTGATCCAGGACATTGGAGTTTATGAATTCCAGAAAGCGTTGAGTGAAGGAGTTGGTACATGAGTAATTTTCCCAGTTAATGGTGGGGTAGTTGAAATCACCCATTATTAGGGTGTTTGGTTGAACCCTACTATTTTCCAGTACATCAAGAAAAGAGGAGTGGGAATCCTGGGGCATGGTGGGTGATCTGTAGCAAGCTATAATTTGGATTGCAGTTTTGCCCAGAGTTAGTTGCACTTGGATAGCCTCAGCTGCATTATGCTGAGCAACTAGCCTGGAGGTGTGGATATCCTTAATGAATATGGACACCTCCACCTTTGGTGTTTCGGTCCAGGTTACATGGCCGAAAAGTGTGGTATGAGTTATAGCCTGGTAGTGCAGGGGTGCTCTCTGGAGCCTTGAACCAGGTCTCAGTCACTGCACAGATATTGATGTTCTCCATTTTAAGGAGTGCCTTGAGTGAGTGCATTTTGAGATTTAGACTTCTAGCATTGAGTAGCAAAACCCTCAGTTTTTGCTTGCCTGTTCCTCTTATGGTGGTGAATTTGTCATTTGAACCTTACCTAAAAAAAGGCAGTATAGGGGCAGCAAGAACCTTATCCAGTATCCGGAATCCCAGGGGTGACAGGTGCAGGCCATCTCCGGCAAAGCATCGTGGTCTATCGACCATGTCATCCCAGGCAGACAGATACTGGATCCCTTTAGAATGGCACCAGAAGCTTAGCCAATTGTTGAAGTCAATCATTTATTCATAGAAGGACTGAGATGAGAATAGAAAGTGTACATGAAGGCAGGTCTGTGTGATACTGGTTCCTTCAGTGGAGGGGCAGGTATTTAAATTTCATCTGGTTGTCCTCTAGCTGCAACAGATTAGCCCTTGAGTAGCCTCTATTGAACGTAGAGTTTGACGGTAGGTCTGTTTTGAACCTAATAATGAATGTTACTGTGTAGTGGGCAGATCTGATGAGTGAAGGGGAAACTACAGTTGTAGAGCACAGTGGGGTCAGACATATGAATACTAGAGCTAATATTATTAACCCCCTACTTGGGATATGAACTAACTAGTCTAAGGAGCTGGCATTTATGAAATCAATAAGGCATTGTGCATACTTATGTGCAGTAGTATAGGTTACCTGACTAATAAAATATTTATTGAACACTTCAGCCATAAGTTTGGGGTCAGAAATAAATCTCTTGCCTACTAATAAAGGACCAGCAATGTTTTAGTAGATTTACCAATCACACATTCAAGTAGAGCTTTCTTTTTAGTGCTCCAGTTTTGTATTCAGATTTAAATAATTTTATTGATGGCCTTTACATCTCTTTCTCCCTATGTTTCTGACATTTCCTAGTCCACCGAGACACTTTTTTTCTTGAGTCTGAATACCTTTTTAACCTTCTATGATAAATCTAGGGATGATGGTATAGGAACTCAAAATAATATAGCCATCTTCCATATCAATTTAATTCAAAACATTTTCTCAATTTGTACTGGCAGGGTCATGGCTGAAATTATTAAAATTGACATTCTTGCAATCACATATTACTGTGCTAAAATAAATTACTCTGGAATTTAATAAGCTGAAGAATGCAACACAACAGTCTGATAGATACAGTGTAGGCTCTAGCAATGTGCTGCAATTCTAAGATTTTCTGGTAGCAGGTTGTCAGCAGCTGGTGTGGAATTTTTAAGTTTTCAGATGTGTTTTTAATAGAAGCGGTAGATAGTGGTTGGAGGGAAAAAGGATTTTGGTGGTGATTAGTACTGCTTGGGATAATGCGGATGGTGGGTGGTTTGTTCTTAAGTGGGACAGGACATAGTGTATGAAATATGTATTGAATCGGGTCGCTATATGGACTGAGTTGTAGGTTGTAGTTGGTGAAGGAGTGATGGTTTGGCCCGGGCATAATAGATATTTCATTGTGTTCCAGGAAAGCTTAGGATTCTGTTAGTGGTTGGCTTGGAGCTTGGAATAGTATTTCATTTTGTCTGATATGATTTTTTTGTTTAGAAAGGTTCACTGGCCATCTAAAATATTGCCATTTTTGTGGTATTTTGTCAGTAGACCATGTTTTCCAGTCTTTTCTCAGTTTATCATGAGTTTTCTCATTTTAATTTAATGACAAAAAGGGAGATTTATTGTCTTTAAAAAATGTCTTCTGAATGTTTTCTAATTTTTTTTTGTTGTATGCTTCCTTTTTTTTTAATTTTATAAGATTCTTTTGTTTGTATCTTGTTTTGTTTTTTGGGGAGCAGTCCTTTTATTGTTTAAAATAATTGAATATTTCAGATATTGCATTTTTAGAAGCAATAAAATAGTTTTAGAAGCAATAAAATAGTATATGTAAATGATTACAGAGCTGCATGAATGTGAGATTGTGTGTGTGTGTGTGTGTGTGTGTGTGTGTGTGTGTGTGTGTGTGTGTGTGTGTGTGTGTGTGTGTGTGTGTGTGTGTGTGCATGCACGTATATGTGTATTTATGTATATACTGGTAAAGAATGCCAGGCTATGCATTATAATGTCTTAATGAAGAAAGAAGTGGGAGAAACACATTCATGCTATGTCTACATGAACTAAAAATAAGAATCTGTCTTACTGAAAATGATTTGTTGATTAAATGCATACGTCTTCTTTATAGTAAAAAAAGAAAATGCACAGTGACTCAGCTAAAGTCCAGAACAATTCAGAGTATTGTACAACACTGTCCAAGAGCCGCAGTGTCTGAGAATTCATTTCTCATTGTACTCTTTTATATAGTCTGTTTCTATTATTATAAGACTGTGTTCTGTTACTCTTTTAAGGGAGGAATCCTTTGCTCATGTATGCCAACATAAGAATTTTACCCAATGAGATCTTCTTCTTTCAGATTTTCCCGGTTAGGGGTCACCACAGCAGATCACCTGTCCACTCATGATTGGCAGTGGAGTTTTACGATGTTGAGTTGCCAGCCCACCGCTCAACCTTCCACAGAAGGCACACACACGCACTCATGCCTAGGGCCAATTTCGAGTGTCCAATCCACCTACAGCATACCTTTAGGATGTGGGAGGAAACCGGAGCACCCAATTTTACCCAGTGAGATCATTACCTCATTTTACCCGCATTACAGTCATCCTCTTTGTATGCAGGACAATGAATAGCCAATAATTATGGGCATAGAATTTGCATGTGTACATCTGCAAGACATGCACATGATATCATACCCCTATGGCCAATGGCAAGTAAAGCAAAGTGAATTGTTCAAATGTTATGCCAGGCATTTGACATCATTGTGGTCACATATGAATGCGTATGGCCTTTGGCATGATTGCCTTCAGCACAGTAACAGAAAATGAAGAAAAGAATAAAAAGCCAAACTGCTTGCTATCCAAAAATACAGTGTTGTCATGAAATTTAAAAGATGGAGCAACTTAGAGTAGGGTCTCCATCATATAAAACTAAAGTACGTAGATATGTTAGTGATAAAGAATAGAGTGCAAGGAAAGGACAAAGGTGCTACCAATGAAAAACCTGAGAAGTAGGACTAAAACCAGAGGAGAAGAGGAAAAAGAATCCTTGTAAAAATAAATTCTCCAACTTAGTAAAGAGAAACAACCGTATAGCAATCAAGTGTTACATAAAACTGATGTTAGCAAAGTCTGAACAAGATCACTAGAGTAAACTGAAACAACGGCTAGGCCCTAGACAGTCTATATCTGAGTCTCAGTACTAGAAGGCACAATTACAAAAACACAGTTTACTTCTCCCTTATCTCTTTATTGAAAGAGTAAATGAATTAACATCGGAAGGTACAGTAAATAACATGAGTGAAACAGAGAGTCTTACAGAAAAAAAGAGGCTGCTTTTGTTCTAGCTTGCTGGATGTATTTTAAATGATAACAGTAGATGGACAAAGCATTTATTTGCGATAACTCTTACAGCTCTTGCTCTCTAGAGTTCTGGGAAGCACAGTGAAACTTGACTTAAAAGATTTTGGAGTCATAGGCAGATGCATAATATGAATACAAATCTCAGTTTGCTGTTCACATTTGCATAAATGTAAGGTTCAGATTTAAATAACTGTTCTCACTGTAGTTGGAGGTCTTTTGACCTACTGGCTACATATCAAAAGCTAGCAGGTAAGTGTCACGTCTGGCTTTGTAATTATTCTCATGCATTAGTCTGAAAGTGGCAGCTAGCTTTGGGGTGGGATGAATAGCAGTCAGTATAGTTATTAGTTTATTATCTTTGTTAGAATAGCATCTTTGCCTGTCATGTGGGAGATTGGAGTTTGATTCTCTGATGAGGAGTAGTTGCAAAATGTTTATTCTGTCACAAAAGTTTCAGTTTATGAGTAGTTTTGTAGTGTAGTGGTTATAATGTCTGCCTAAAATGCAGAAGGTCCACTGTTATATCTCCAGTGCAATGATTATGATATCTAGTGTTGCATTTCATACATAAGATTAAAGCAATCATCTGTTAACAAGTTGATTCCTTAATCTAGGGATTGATTCCCTGCGCCTTTAATTGCCTACTGTGTAGTTCTAGTCACTCAACCAGACAATGCTCTGGGGAAACAAGGAGTTTGGGCTATGCTTCTCTGTGGTCTCCTGGACAGCATGCTGCATAACTGCTTCGTCTGGCAGGTAACACTGATGACTAAGGCTATGCACTGTTATTGAGTTGCTTCCTGTGGTGCAGGGCCTGATTCCCTCACCCTTTCATTTGCATACTGTGTGAGCTTGAGTTAGTTATATAACCAGACAATTGGAAATTTGGACTATTCACATTAATGGTCTCCTGGACTGCATGCCTTGTAACTACCTATAAACCTAAACTGAACAGTAGAGGATGTAATGCAACACAGGTTGGGGCAGGAAATTTCTAACTGCCAAAATAGCACAGGATGCATATGCCAGCTCTGGTAATAATAGCATGATCGTATAGTCATAATATTTAAATAACAGAAGATAAAGCCTTTCTCCTTTACTGCCATCAGAAACTACCTGATGTGCTTTTTGTACTGCTGGGGCAATTTATTTTATTGGCCAGAAATTCAGTCATGATTTGTCGATGTATTCTTAACACATCTAGAATTCTGATACAAAAAGCTGAATGTAACCCAATGTTTATACTATAGATGCTTATACTTAACATACTTAAGGCATATCAGTTGGTGCTTTTTTTGTATTGCATTTCTTAAAACTGTAAAATGTGTATACTTCATTTTCTGCTCTTCCATACCACATTGGAACATTCACTGTTCAGATTTAATTAACAGTGTAATATGTAACATTCTTAGTTTTAATCCAGTTCACCATTAAATAAACTGTCAGTATTCTAAATTTTACATTTTAAAACAGAAATATTCTAGCAAAACAGTTTCGATTAATTTTAACTATTGGATATATTGGTCTTGTTTCTTGAATGTTCTTTTCTACTAACAACTATTTTCCCACTGAAGCTGTCTGTCCAATGCCATATTTGTACTATGATACTACAAAGTGCTCTTCAGAGAACAGTAAAGTGGGTCTTCTAGACTATTATCTGACAAAAAAAAAAAAAAAAACATCATCCCAATTTACTTAGTGCTACATGCCTTGCTCTCCAGGAAGCAGAAGAGACTGTGGGTACAATTCATAGACAAATGCCTGCAAAAATCATTATTAAACTATGAGGGATGAAAGCTAGATAGTGATGAATCAAACAGCGGTTTAGCTAGCTATTCTTCTGTCCATGCCCATCCCATAATCCAGAAACTCCTTCAACTTTAAGTTGGAGCACCAAGAAAAAAAAAAAAAAAAGTTCCTCTCCTTAGATAACTACTACAGTTTATGCCACGCATACATGGAGCACTACAGTGCTTCATTTCTGACTGCAAATTGAGCATTTGTTTCTAAATGCCTGTGTACAGAGAAGGCTGATCAAGATCTGCCAATTATGCCCCCTAAACATTGTGCTCCGGGTGGTTGGCTCCATCACCCCACCCTAACTATGCCTCTGGAAACAAAGGGCAGATATTGGGCTATAGGCCTAGGAATTGGGTTACACAGTTTATGGTGCATGAACAGGATATTAGATCATTTTATAATTAAGGACACTTTATCTGAAGGAAATAGTATTTCTTTATGTTTTATGGAAGCAGAATGTATTAGTGGTTTGGGTTGTCAAATGAGGGGATGAATATACCATTTAGCTTCTTTGGGTTCAACATTTATTAAACGGTATCCCAGGCCTGGTAAGGTGATGTCCTGAACTTTTGTAACTTCGATGAAGAAGGCATACATTTGGGAAGTTTACATCAGTCATAACTGCAGTGTTTTGTTGAATGGATGAAATGTTCTTAATAGAGAGAGACTTTGAGTGGTGGTTAAAGGAAGATAATAGATCCCTTGACCCCTGTTCATAATGTTGACAGTCACAAGAGGTGACGATGTGGCTGAAGTACGGGCGTGATAATGCCTATAGCCCATTATCTGTCCTTTCTTTCCAGAGGCATCACTAGGATGGGGTGAATGGGCCAGTCACCCTGAGCACAAAATGTTGGTGGAATTTTTGATTTGCATGAAACTGAATATGAATAGTGATAGGATGAATGGAATGGATACCAGTCTTTAATTAAATGTGTACTGAAGTACAAAGCTATAAACTGGTAATGACAAAGACAAATTATTTAAGAATTAAATGGAGTTGTATGTATGATACTAACAGCATGTTGAGAAGAGGTTATAAAGTGAGTAGTGGCCTGTGTAGGATTTGGATGAGAATATGGCACATGTTATATTAAACAATGTTTTGGGCATGATTGATTTTCTGATAGATAACTTCAAGGACTGAGGTTTAGATAGATACAAATATAAAAATACAAGAGATGGTATAAGTTATGATGGGAAAAGAAAGATTTATATGAGGGAAACTTATTGTAGACATATTCTATTAAAAGATTTACTATCATGTTACTGAAAATCAACATATCTCTGAACAGAATCCCAAGACAATGATAAAGAAATACAAGAACATTAAAACCTACAATATCAGGCAGTAGGGAGTTTCAATATTCTGTGTTTTTCATCCTTGTGGGTTTCACCTTAATAATTTTTCTTACCGTAGGATTTTGGCCAGTGATATTCTTGTCTTCGTTAACATGATAATAAATCATAATAAAATGCAAGTTAATCAAAATGTATGTAAATAAGGGGATTTAAGAAAACAAACACATCTATCTTATACCTAAGAATAGTAACAAAATAAAATGGAGGTTATGCAAATTCTTTCATGTTATAGTTGAAAGTTTTGGATCGTATTTGATACTAGGTTTGAAAATATTCCCTGGGAAAGGGTTCCTGATATTGTTCCAGAAATAGTAAACACTGCAGTATATTAGGTAAATGTTGTTATAATGATACAGTCATGAAAATTCAACAGGATTGGACTAAACTGATGATAATTACATAACTGTAAATATTTGTATGTATTTTTATATGTTTCTGCTTGGTTAAAACAGTAATAAGGTATATTTCTTTTTTTCAAACCACCATAGGTGAAGATTTAAATAAATATACCTGAAAGCAGGACACTTTAGAGGCCTCTAAGTCACAGGCCCAAAGCAAGGAGGATAATGAAGTCCACGAGAAGATAAAAAGTAAGGTGTATTTTACCTACCCGATGTTTCTAAACACTCTCTGTGAGTCTCCACCTGTGACTTAGAAGGTGAATGGAGCTGGCATACTTGAACAGAAAGGACTGGAAGTTTCTTAACATAAATGGGACCCAAATTATGCAGGCCTACATGAACAAGTGTTACAACCTTTAATATTGACATCTTCTTATCTTGGAGCCAGTGTGTGTTCTGTAAGGACAGGAGTAACATGATTGTAGTATGAAGCTCAATGCAATACTCTGGCTATAGAGTTCTGCCCTCAGTGGAGGGGGTCATAGTTGGTGTTATATAACCTAGGTACATTTAACATGATATAAAACATTTTATTGACTATGGGCAACAAAGTAAGCTACACTCACAATATTTCTAATTCAGACTAGACTCTAACCAAAATATTACTTGGCAATGGTAACAGAGCAATGTATGGAATAAATCTGGTAATTAGTCAATTAGTCAGTTATCTGTACATTTATTGTTCTTGATATGTTTTGTAATAATTTGGAGAGTTTCTCCCCATGCATGCACCAAAAATGGGTTATGATATACCATTACAATGTCAAACATTCTGACATGTTTGATTCTCCTGTGTCATCTCTTCTGTTAATGGATTTACTAAGATGTTTCTGTTAAAGCTGGTGTGAAAGGAAACAGCTGTCACCAGTTTCAATACCTTCCATGCACCCCTCAATCCTTAACTATCAATATAGACTCATAGAACTAAACATTGTTTTTCAAAGGAATTCTATTTGCCACAAAAATGCTTGATTATTTCTGGTTTAGTAGTCCACAGCACTGCTTTGGGTTTAAACTCCTTATTTTCCCAGGCAGGCCATCATCCTGTCAAGCACAGACTAAGCATAGAATGACACTATACACAGGTATAGTCAATTTATATAGGAAGATGCAGGTTCAGTTTTGCAGAACTGCATGTGATGCATCCTGCAAATTAATTATGCAATTAGTCCCAATTTTCTGCCCATCCATTGTCTATTTATCTCTAATACAAAGGTAAGATTTTTTAAAATGCAAAGTATATCAGACTGTTGATATCAGACTGTCTACATATTTCACTGTACCCAGATCACACTTTTAAATTTCTAGTTATCGACCAAGTATTTCAAAATCCTAGAGGTGGTCCAAAACCCTTAAAGTTAGAAGAATTAGAATTGGGTTGGCAGATCAGACTAAACACTTATAATGTGCCAGGTTTGAATGAAGGTTTCTCAATTAGTAGCATCCTTAAGCTTAAGAGTCTTATCAGATAAAATATTTTAAATACTCTAGACTTTGTAAGATATTCATTGTTTGTCTCATATCATGTCATATGATGCGATTTGTTCTCAATCACAAAATTTATTATTATTCTCCGAACAGTGTTATTTACACTGCTTCATTGTTAAAGTTATGATTTTTCACATTTATTATTTTTTTATATCATAAAGTATAAATACTTTTATTTTAGGTAGTGTAGTGGTGCTTACTTCAGGTTTTTATTTTAGACTGTATGTTTGCTGTAAAATACTTTTGTGTTATTTAAAAAGTTACTCTCTTTTTAAATGATTTGATTGAATAATTGAGATGGCAATTGACTGTGCATTTAAAGTATTCTTGAGTGAAGATTTTCTTATCTGAAGAAGTTTGTAGATTGCGACAAACGAAAAGCGCTTCATTGGATTAAACTTTTATTTTTCTCCTTTTGGTGCTGCCTCGTGGTTCCTGCTTTTGTTCTTACTAATATGTCAGGGGTGCTTACTAGTTCTGTGAAGAAGGTTATTTTTTTATAAAATTTCCTGTATATACTAGTATACATTCTCCCTAAATCATCAAATGAAACATTAATATCTAAAAAGGGGATAGATTTATCAGAGTAGTTACATGAAAACCTTAAAAAAAAAGTAGTACTGTGCAAATACTGAATAAATGAAAACAACTCATCACTGCTTCCCTTCCACACAAAAAAATATATCATTTACAAAATCAAAATGTCTATATTAAAAAATATAATCAAAACTGTAGTTATCATTCAAGACATGGGCAGTTTCCCATTGAGTGAGTATTTAATTTGCATATGAATTTGCACACACAGTGCCCAGAGCCACTCCAATTTGCTGAAAATAAAAATGATTCACCTTGGTGATAGAATGGAAGGTTGAAAAATGTCTTAGCTAAACATGTATTGGCATTGCACCCTGAACACTTTTTTTAGATTTGCAATTTTAGAAAGTGGTTAGTTTGACTATTAGACGTGGGGATGTGATTAACAAAAGAGAGTGTTCAGAGTTAAGCTGGATTTTTTACTTTAAGGCTGACACACCTCCTGGATTGAATGAGGGTTCCTCTGTTGGACCTCTCTTAAAGTCATGTGGCTTAAAGCACTGATATAATTGGATATTGTTTTATGAATTAAAGTTTTTTTATGAATGGGCACTGTACTGTGTATTTACATATCATGTGGTTATTACGATGTTTTTGATAGGTTGTTTTGCTCTTTTAAAGATCTGGTATTTTATGAAGTCCTATCATCTGAAGAAACAGTATTACTCACCGAAAAAGCACTAACCTTCTGTATAAGAATTATTTATTAAAGTACTTTATTATTTTTACTGCTGCATTGACCATTAATATATTTCTTTATGATTTTACATTTTTATTTTATTTAATGGACTTAACCCGCTAGTAAGACTTTTGTGTTTGTTCTAGATTTCTGTTTGAGTATTACTGTGGGACATAGCAGGGCAGCATGAAGCTGAATTTGGTTATAATCCTAATAAGAACTTAAAGTCTAGTAATGATCATTTACAATGGCTAATACACTTGGAAATTAACCTCTTGCTACATGTTTCTTTGGCTTTTTCTGATGCCAACACAGATACGGAGCCTGATGAGACTAGGATTTTTTATTTTTTATGCTGTAACTAAGGAGTTAGAGAATAAACTTTTAACAAAATAATGCTTTCAATGCCAAAGGCTATACCTGGAGTCTGCTATTCACTACAAGCCCATCCCTAGAGGATTATGAGTTTTAAAAATGTCGATGTATGGCGATTATTACTCTGAGATACTTGAGTGGTGGTAATCATTGAACCTCCAGGTAAGCCTTGATTATATGAAATTCTTGATTGATTTCTTTAAACCTGAAGAGGAATCCCTTCTCAATGAGATTCAGAAGTTGCAAGTTGAGATTACACAGAAATTTACTTCCAATAGTCATAAACTAGTTTCGGATGAGATTTATAATATCCTAACTTATGAATCGAGGTTACAACTTACCAACAGGAAGAAGTTGCAGAGAGACATTCTCAATTTTAAAATGGGCTGCGTTTTTTCATGGCCATGTGAAAAAATCAACTGTTAATGAAGTGACTGTTGATACCGAAGGAAACGAGCCTACAATTAGTTCCATGTAATTAAATGCTGTACAAAGTATGAATGTTGATGCAGTTGTTGAGTTTGAAAGAGGTACACAAGTTACCACTACTACTTCAACTGTTGCTTCCATGAATTCATGTTTTTTTTATTAACAGAACCCCTCCCAATAGCAGCAAAACATTTTAGTGGGACGATCTCGGAGTCGTGCCTGGCAAGGGTAAACCCATTCTGTGAAACGGAACAACATTCCTCTAAGGATGAATACCAGAAGCAAGGAACGAGAGATCTAATTATAATATTTCTTCATATTCTTTAAAACAAGACCAAACTAAACTATTGGATAAGGATTTATCCTTTATTCCAGCTAGAAGGTCTAACTTAACAGATGTTTACTTGACTTAAAACTGTTTGCTAGGAATGCAAATTTAAAATTAATATTCCAACAGCAAAATGCATCTTCTGGGAACTAAAAAAAAAAACAAGTTATTTTATTCCAGTTGCACACTCACTTACTGAGGCTTTCACTAATTTGTATGAGGAAGAATTACCCTGTACTTTGAATGGTAGGAGTCATGCTCCATTTTATAACTTAACTCCTGATGAACATGCAGCCCTTAGATCACATTGTGATAACAGAGACATTGAAATTAGACCTGCAGACAAGGGAGGGACTATTGTGTTAATTGGTAGACATCATTACTTAAATAAAATGTGTGATATGCTTCTTGGCCAAGATACCTATAAACGTATCCATAAGTACCACGTTGATGGTTTGATTAAGAAGATTGGTTTTCATCTGTTTGATCTTCACATGACTGGTTTGATTTCACTTGATTTATATGAATACTTTTCTACAGAGTCACTCATTATTCCGATTCTTTATGGATAACCCAAAGTGCATAAAAATTTAAAGGATCCTCTTGTGGATGGGTAATCAAACCCCTATCAATTTTTGTCGAGAAAACTATTAGACCTATACTTGATTCTGTACCCAGTGTTTTAAAAGATACAAAAAGTTTTTTACGTGATTTATGTGAATGGTCTAATAATCTACAGTTGAATAATGGGTTATTACTTGTGACTCTTGACACTGTTTGTCTCATAGGTTCATAGGGTCATAAGTGGGTGCTAGACTATCTGCCCAAGGGCCTAAGTAAGCCAAGCCAACAAGGTTCCCTGGCTTATGCCACCAAAGAAAGTTATTTTCCTGTGCTCCTGTCGAGCAGAGCCACATAAGTGATCCCCAGGGTGTATTTCCTATTTCCATCCACTCATCAAGATTTTTCTTGAAGAGTGCTAATGAGGAACATTGACATAGATGGATCACTTGTTCCAGAGTATGGGAAGTCTCTGGGACAGGAATCTATCCCTCCAGCATGTCTTGTTTATTGTGGTGACAAGGTTTAGGTCCCTAGAGCGTGTAGCTCAGAGGGATTGGGATTTCTTTAGGTGCAGCATGTCCAAGAGCTCTGGGTTTGACATAGCTTTATATGTCAGGCAGGGATCAGCTCGGAGTAGGTAATATGCTACGGAGTAAAGCTGGAGTTTTTTGAGATGGTCAGTGTAGGGCATCTGTTTGAGGCCAGTAATCCTCTTTGTGAGGTACTTCTGTAGCCTTTTCAGCTGCTGCAGATGTCTTGTGAGGTACATTCCAAAAGGGGCATTGTACTCTATAATGGGTCTAATGAGTGTCAAGTAGAGGGGAACAATGACCTCTTTTTTCCTGGATGAGACCCCTTTTGTGATGAGGTGTGCCATGTAGAAGAATTTCCTGACTACTGTGGTGATGTGATTCTCAAAGGAGAGATTACTGTCCACCTGAGTCCCAAGGTCTCTTATCACACATTCGGCGTTAAGTACACTGACGTCTATATGGTAGTTCATGGGTAAAAAGATGACAATGCACTTTTTGGCATTGAGCTTGAGGCCATGGCTCTGACACCAGGCATCTGTCTCAGAGAAGCCCTTCTGTTGGATGTCCACATCATTTGGGGACTTGACTATGGTTCCTAGTTTGCAATCATCTGCAAACTTCATTAGCCAAAGGCCTTCTGTGTTAGCCTGTACTTCAGAGAAGTAGATACTAAACAGGACAGGTCCCAGGACTGAGCCCTGTGGTACTCCACTTGTCACTGGTTTGACGTCAGATTTGGAGTCTGCAACTTTTACAGTGTGGGTTCTGTCAGTGAGCCAGTTAGCAACCCATCTTGTGACATAGGGATTTATACCTAGTTTAGTGAGTTTAGCTATAGTTCCAGAATGGGGGATGGTGTCGAAAGTTTTGGAGTGGTCAAGATAGGCTGTGTGAACCACGTTACCCTCGTCTACGGTTTGGTGACTGCCTCAAAGTAGTCAATCAGGTTCAGGAGGCATGATCTGTTTTTCACAAACCTAAACTGGGTGGGGTCCAGGGTTTGGAGATTACCAATGTCTTTGTTTATGAGTTCCATGATGATACGTTCCATGTTCTTACAGACCAAGCTCATCAGGCTAATAGGGCGATAATTCCCAGGTTCACTTTTGACTCCCCCTTTGTGGAGTGTGATAACTGTTGCTGTGCGCCATTCAGTGGGCACAAAGCCTGATGCAAGGCTATTATTGAACATTGTGCTTAAGTGAGGAGCCAGTCCATTCTGAAGTTTGTGTAAAACGCAGCCTGGGATGTTGTCCGGTCCCATGGATGCTGTGCTTTTGGCTTTAGAGAGTGTAGCTTTTACCTGCATAGTTGTGATTACAGGGACTCTGCATTCTTCCTGTATAGATATGGGCCCTTTAGGGGGTGGGGGGGGGGTAAAATTAGCACTGAACCTATCTGCCAGGATGTTGGCAATATCAGTTGGTTCTGTAAATTTCATGCTGTGTCTCTTTTTACCATCATTCCTAATGATTATGGTATTGAGAATATTAGGACCTATTTAACAGATTTGTCTACTTTATCTAAAGATAAGAATATGTTAATTTGCTTTCTTCTTGAACTTATTTTTTAAACAATGCTTTCATGTTTGAGAATAAATTTTATCTTCAGCAAATTGGAGTAGCTATGGGAAGTGTATGTGCAAATTCATATGCAAATTTAGTACTTGCTCAATGGGAACGTGCCCATGTCTTGAATGATAACAACTTTTCTGATCATATTTGTTATTTTAGACATTTTTGTAGATGGGCACATTACCGTTGACCAAGTACTAAATTTGCATATGAATTTGCACATACACTGCCCATAGCCAAGGTATATTTATCTCCAGGTCATGAAATTCTTACTAACAAATAACCTTCTCACAAACATTCCACATGGGTTTCGCCCATCACACAGTACCACTACAGCTCTCTTATCCTTCACTAAAACTATAAACCATCACAGGAATAACAACAACTTTGTATCTGCCATTTTTCTAGACCTATCAAAAGCTTTGGATATGGTATCCAATTCCAAACTAATAGATGTATTAACTGAACTGTCCTTCTCACCATCTGCCACAGCATGGTTTCATAACTATTTATCTGGCCATCAACAATTTGTTCTATGGCAGGGCGACCTATCTCCACGCCTTCCTTTATCTATTGGTGTCCCCCAAGAATCTATCTTGGGCCCCCTCCTTTTCCCCCTTTTTACTAATATTCTACACACAGCTACTCCACATGGTTCTATAATACAGTATGCAGATGATTCAACACTTATCTGTGCTGCCACTTCTCTATCAACTCTTCATTCTCAAACACAGGAATCTTTCACTTCTGTTGAAACATAGTTAGCCAATGCCAATCTAATCCTGAACCCAAAAAAAACTAAAGTATTACTCTTCCAACCTAACAAGACATCTATCTCATGCCCAACATTTAACATAATAGCCAAAGACAATACTGTGATCTCCCCAGCAACCCATACAAAGCTTCTTGTAGTAGAAATAGACAATATCCTAAAGTTTGGCATGCATGTCTCCTTAATTATAAAAAAAGTCCATAAGAAACTTGAAAGTCTATATAGGCACAAAAGGTTCCTGCCTACAATGGTCAAAATTACATTAGCATAAACTCATCTGCTCTCCACTCTACTATATGCCTCTCCAATTTTAACTAATCTAAGGAAAACTGACTTTATCTAAGCTAGAACCATGTTATAATAAAATTGCTAGGTTTGCATCTGACTGCCCATATAGAACACATCATTGTACAGCTTTAAGGATACTAGACTGGCTTGAGCTTCCCAACATTGTTCTTTACAACCAACTCTCTGCAACTCACAAAATTGTAACACAACCAACTAGAACCCCTGCACTATACAATCTCATCCCTCCATACAGTTCCAGCAGACCAGTTCACTCTAACAAGAACTTATAGGTTCATAGGTTGGTACTAGGCTATTGACCCTAAGGCCTATACAAGCCTATCCATAACAATTCCCTTGCTATTTCTTCCCACAGTATTTACTTCCCTGGAACCCTGTCTAGCAGGGCGACTGATGTGATCCCCGGGTTGAATTTCCTATCTCCCATCCAATCATCAAGGTTCCTTTTGAAGAGGGCCAAAGAGGTGCTCTGCTTGACATGTATGGCAGTCTATTCCAGAGTCTGAGGAGTCTCTGGGTCAGGAACTTATCCCTCCAGCATGTTTTGTTCATTGTGAGGACAAGGTTTAGATCCTTGGAGCATGTGTCTCTGAGGGATTGGGATTTCTTTAAGTGTAGCATGTCCAATAGCTCTTGGTTTAACATGGCCTTGTATGTTAAGCAGAGATTGCCTCTGAGTAGACGATGTGTGACAGAGTATAGGTGGAGTTTTTTAGACGGTTAGCATAGGGCATCTGTTTTAGGCCTGTGATTCTTTTAGTGAGATATTTCTGCGGCCTTTTCAGTTGTTGCAGATGTCTTGAGAGGTACATACCAAACGGTGCATTGTATTCTATAATGGGTTTAATGAAGGATGAGTACAGTGGGACAGTGGTCTCCTTTTTTCTGGATGAAAAGCCCTTAGTGATGAGGTGTGTTACATAGAAGGATTTCCTGACTGTTGTGGCAATGTGTTTATCAAATGTGAGACCACTGTCCACCTGTATCCCTAAGTCTCTTATCACACTTTCGGTGTTTAGTGTACTGCCACCTATGTGGTAATTCACGGGTACATGTTTTTTCCCAAAAGGGATAACTATACATTTCTTGGCACTGAGCTTGAGCCCATGGCTCTGGCACCAAGCATCTGTTTCTGTAAGGCCCTTTTGTAGAGTATCCGCATAATTTGGGGATTCAATAATGGCTCTCAGTTTGCAGTCATCTGCAAACTTTATTAGCCAGAGTCCCTTAGTGTTGGCCTGTACTTCAGAGAAGTAGATGCCAAACAAGAGCGGTCCCAGGACTGAACCCTGAGGTACTCCACTTGTCACTTGTCTGGAGCTGGATTTGGAGTCGGCTACTTTTACAGTGTGGGTTCTGTCAGTAAGCCAGTTGGCCACCCATTGAGTGATGTAGGGATTAATGCCCATCTTAGTAAGTTTATCTATGATTCCAGAGTGGGGGATGGTGTCAAAGACCTTGGCAAGGGCTATACAGGCTGTGTGAACCACCTTACCCTTGTTCACGGCTCTGGAGACTGATTCAAAGAAGTCAGTAATGTTCAGGAGACAAGATCGGCCCTTCATGAACCCAAACTGCGTGGGGTCCAGTGTTTTGAAGGTTGCCAATGTCTTTTTTTATAAATTCCATGATAATACGTTTCATGGCCTTGCAGATCAGTTTCTTCAGACTGATGGGGCGGTAGTTCCTGGGATCCAAAGTGAATCCACCTTGTGGAGTGGGATAACTGTAGCTGTGTGCCACTCAGTGGGCACGAAGCCTGAGGTGAGGCTAAGATTAAGCATGACACTTAGGTGAGGTGCCAGTTCATTTTGTAGTTCATGTAGTGCACAGCCTGGGATGTTGTCTGGTCCCATGGTTGCTGTATTCTTAGTTTTGGAGAGTGCGTTTGTACCTGTGTGGCCGTTATTACTGGAATTTGGCAATCTTTCAGTATTGAGATGGGCCCCTTAGGGGGTGAGAGGGGGGTGAAGTTTGCACTGAATTGATCTGCCAGGATATTGGCAATATCCTTGGGATCAGTATATTTAATATCATTCTGTTGTTGCTCAGAGCAGATCTGAGCATTGCTATTTAGATTCTTGACATAGCTACAGAATGCCTTGTGGTTGTCTTCGGAATCTTTAGTAATTTTATTTTTGTAATTAGCTTTGACATAGCTATAGAATGCCTTGTGGTTGTCTTTGGAATCTTTGGCAATTTTATTTTCATAACTAGCTTTGGAGGATTTTATGAGGGCTCTCAGGCTGATAAGGGAGTTGTTTGCATCCTGGGATTTTCCTATTTTCTGCAACAGTTTCTTCCTTTTGTTGTAAACTTGGCTTCCTTTTTTTTGGAGGAGAGTATCTTGGTTCTACTGGGGATGGCACGATTCATGCACGAGTGGATGTGGTTATACAGTGCCTTAGTGTAGGATTCAGCAGTTGAACTTTCAGTTCCCGTCTGCATGGGTGTCATGAAGCTTGGCACTTCTGACTTGAGTAGCATGAAGTTGGCTTTGGAGAAGTTTTTTATGGAGGTTTCCTTACTGGGGGCTGGGGGTGGGATGTGGATGTCAAGGGTGATTAGCTTATGGTCAGACCTGACCAACGAGGAGGTGACCATAGGTGTGGAGCATCAATTTCTTATGTTGGTAATGACCAGGTCTAGGATATTGGAGCCCCTGGTGGGACTAAGGATTAGTTGTTCCAGGCGTGGGAATTTATGAATTCCAAGAACGGTTGGGCAAAGGTGTTGGTACACGAGTAGTTTTCCCAGTTAATAGCAGGGTAGTTTAAATCACCCAGTATTAGGGTGTTTGGTTGTATCTTAATATTTTCCAGTATGTTTAGAAAGATGTAGTGAGAATCTTGGGGCATGGTGGGGGATTTGTAGCAAGCTACAATTTGGATTGCAGTCTTACCTAGTGTTAGTTGCACCTGAGAATTTCAGATGCATTGTGTTGGACAACTAGCCTGGTGTTGTGAATATCCTTGGTGAATATGGACACTCCTCCACCTTTAGTGTTTCGGTCCTAGTTTGGTGACCGAAAAGTGTGGTAAGAGTTGTAGCCTGGTATTGCAAGGTGCTCTCTGTAGCCTTGAACCAGGTCTCAGTTACTGCACAGATATCGATATCTCCATTTTTAGGAGTGCCTCGAGAGAGTGCATTTTGAGGTTTAGACTTCTAGCATTGAGTAGCATTACCTTCAGATTTTGCATTCTTGCACCTGTTATGGTGGTAGTTTTGTCCTTTGAACTTTGCCTAAAAAAGGCACTATAGGGGTGGCAAGAGCCTTAGCCATAACTTGAATCCCAGGAGCAACAGGTGCAGATCATCTCTGGAAAAGCATCATGGTCTGTCGATCATGTCGACCCAGGCAGACAGATACTTGATCTCCTTTGAATGACACTAGAAGCTTAGCCAATTGTTGAAGTCAATCATTTTGTCCTTATACTGTGGTATCAGTCTGGGTGAAGGCAGAATGCTACTCAGGGCAAGGGTCATATCTGCCTGGGCCACATGATCCGAGTGCTCTTCCGTGTCTCTTTTCATGTAGTCCAGGGAGGTATGTCTCAAGTCATTCACTCCAACATGGACAATGACAGAGTCATATTTGTACTTGTTGTGGAATGACTTGAGTGCATGTGTTATGTGGCGGATCCTGGCACCCGACAGGCAGCTGACTGTAATTTTCTTCTTGTTCAGCCTGGTGAGTGGGACATCAGTGTGCCTGACTATAGAGTCACCTATGACTAAAGTGTTGGGTATGTTGTCTTGCCTTAGGGGCTGTTGGGTGGCACACTGGTGTTGTGAGCTATGTGAAACCTTGGTTGTGTTTGGTGTTTGTTTGCGTTTCAGGTTCAGAGGTCCTTGTTGCTTGGGAAGGTTAATGTTAAGGGCCTCCACATATGTGGGTTTAGTGTTGCTATGTGTGGGTGTTGGTAGTATGGGTTTACAAGGGCTATGTGTTGCTTGAGGTGTAGTGCCTGGTGTTAACCTTCTCCTCTTGACTGTCTAGCACAATCTTGGGTGGAGAGAGCTTTGTGTCCAGTTTGGCTATGTAAGTGCATCTCTCGCAGGTTGTAGTGTTGGATGGTAGGAGGAGAGGGTTGTCTGTGTAGATGAGGCAATTGCTGCATTGCCCCAGTATGCCCAGATTCACCAGGTGGATAGGCGAAATCACCGGAAGCTGACCCTTGGACATGTCTGGTTTGGTGCTTTTTTTTTTGTAAAGTACAAGAGCTGTTTTCCCTTACCTTAGTAAGGTACTTTGCAGTTATAGGCTGTTTAGTGCCTACAATTAATTTTTCCTTATTAGCAAGGACAGCTGAGTGCTTGTATCAGTTTAATACTTTGTAGTGCTTTCCAGCAGGTTTTAAAGCAAGTGCTAATCACAGGGATGCTTAAAGGTAAGATGAAAAAAAATGGTTTATCCTAAACATTGCAGTGTGCACTAGAGGAGTTAAATGTGAAAGTAGGTAACTTAAGTTTTACCTATCTAAAAAGTTAAGTTTTGGTGGAGAGTCACTATTTTTAAAACAGCAAGGTAGACTGAAAGGGGCTGGTCACTTTTGTATTCTGGTACTATGGAATACAGTAGGATGGCCAATAAATTTAAATAGTTGAAGGGGAGTGATTTCATAAAATGATAATTTTGTGCTTACTCACACAAGCTATAAAAACAGAAAGGAAATAAGATATATCCTTAAATTAACATAAAGGGAAGGCAACTAGAAAGACAGTGGTGTTTAAGAACACTACATTAACAGGGTGAGAGGGTGGGGAAAAATTCTACCTGACAAACAAGAGACAGAGCTGTGGTCTCTTTTCAAGTTTTAATATGCAGTTAAAAGCAGAATACAAGTAAAACACAAGGTAAATAAAACAAATCACAGTATTCAAAATAGAAAAAGGCAATAAAATAATACAACAAATAAAAGTGTAGCAGAGTCTGGATGAGCCTTTCTAGTAAACTTACCATCTCCAAGGCCAACAATACTGCAGGAGAATCTTTATTTTCCAACTATATATCTCGTATATGGAACTCCCTTCCTAATGCCATTCTCTCAATCTCACCCACTAACCACTTTAAGCCATCACTTAATTCTTATCTAAAAAATAAGTGGCTATGTTCCTGTACTAACCCCTCATGAGTGCTCTGATACATCACAGTATACCCAAAACATATCCAACTTCTCCCCCAGTGTTTAATCCTTTGTTCCCATCAACCTGTCTTAACCTTATATCTTGACATAAGTCATACCTACAGATAGTACTAGCTAGGTTTTGTTGTCAAGATGTAACAAATTTGTATGTTCTTATGTATGCTACATTTTGTTTACTTTATACTTTACTGATTATTGTAATGTGGGCATGAAAATTTATTGTTACTCATGGAGCTGTTCTCCCCGGGCCTCTACTGAAAAAGGATCTGTGTCCAGTCAGACTTTCCCAGTAAACAAATGTTAAATAAATAAATAAAAAATAAATAAATACATTTTTTGTGTGGAAGGGAAGCATTGATGAGTTATTTTCATTTATTGAGTATTTTTCACAGTACTACTTCTTTTTTAAGGTTTTCATGTAACTACTCTAATAAGTCTGCGGTGGTGCTGCTGCGGTAGCGTTGTCACCTCACAGCAAGATGTTGTCC
Organism: Protopterus annectens; assembly: GCF_019279795.1. Taxonomy (NCBI): domain Eukaryota; kingdom Metazoa; phylum Chordata; order Ceratodontiformes; family Protopteridae; genus Protopterus; species Protopterus annectens. The sequence continues at coordinate 1,312,997,663 of NC_056739.1, forward strand.
CATTCAATTCTCAGCTAGAGCGTCTTCTGTGTGGAGACATGCCTGAATGGGCGTACCTTCGTTGAAGGTTGTGCATCAGGGCCAGCAACTCAGCACATAAAAATCAACTGCCAATCATTAGCGGACCGGAGTTCTGCTGTGGCGACCCCTAACCGGGAAAAGCCGAAAGAAACAACAACATGTAACTACTCTAATAAATCTATCCCCTTTTTAGATGTTAATGTTTCCTTTGATGATTTTAATGTATACTAATACATACAGGAAATCTTGTAAAAGAAATAATTTTCTTCACAGGACTAGTATACACCTCCGACATATTACTAAGAACAATATGAATGGACAAATGCTGGGAGTTCTAAGGCTATATAATGTGAATGATATTACCAAGCGATTAATGTTGTATCAGATGATTTTCTAGCCAGGGGTTATAGAGTCCATAAAACAGCTTAAAAGATGGTTTTATTAAGAAGTTCAGTTGCAAAGCCATATTTCGCTGCTGATAATGATGTGGTGATATGTCCACCTGTAGATGCAGTACCTAATCCCCGTGGTGTGACCTTAACTTACTCCAGTGATATCTCCATGGTTTGTGACATTATTAAGAAGAATTGGTCAGTTTTAATGGTTGATGAAGACTTTTTTTACATCATCACAATTCAAACAATCTATATCCGACAGTTTTGACATGGCCTGAACAGCTTTGCCATGAAGTAAGCGAGTCAGGAGCTGAACTCAGAGCTCATGGTCAACATCATACTGTCTATGAACCCTCGCAAATAAATGAATAAAACTATCAAAGTAATGCCCATCCCTGTAGTGAGGAAAAAGCTTACTGACCTTTACAGCTTCTGTAGTCCTGTTATTCCCTTCCTCATTACCTCCATGACCTTCTCAAAGGGTAAGAAGTTCCACTTCTTGCTAGCGCTGTCTCTCATTTTCCTCGGTTTCTAAATATCTTAGTATCTATTCAGTCTCCAGTTGTTTGGCCTTCAGTTCATATTGATGCTGCTTCTCCCTTTCCTTAGTCTCCAGTCATTAGGCTTTCAGGTGAAGTTTCTCTTCAGCCTCCAGTTGTTTAGCTTCCAGACGCAGTTTCTCTTTAGTCTCCAGTTGTTTGGCTTTCAGGTGCAGTTTCTCTAACTCCAGTTGAATTCTCAGGTTCTCTGTAGAAAAGGTGGACTATCCTGACTCAGCAGGCTGCGCATCCCCAATACCAAACTGGATATCCTCTGAACAACTGGTCTTAGCTGAAGCTGCAATTAAGGCTGAAATCATCAGTTCCTTAGGTTGGCATACACTAGTCCTCTGGTTTCACACTCCTTGGCCAACTGTTTCTTTGTCAGCTTACTATAATCTTCTGCTGACATCTTTGCCTGCTGTACCTGATTAACAAACTAAAAATAAATAAAACTGTGGTGGACTGAGATTCCGTATGTTTACATTCTGGCTGTTGAGAGTCCACACCTTAATGACAACTACTCATAGGCTACTGAAGTCCAATTAAAAATCCCACTAAGCTGCCACCAATAATGTGACATCCAGTTAATTTCCCACCGATCTGCCTCCAGTATGTGAAGTCCCCTTACTACCCTGGGTCAGTAACAAAGGAACTTCAATCTTCACTACTGACTCCAATGTGAGACCATCACTTAAAACAGGAGCAATATTTTACAATTTCCCCTAAGAGCACAACAGGAACATGCTGTATACCCTGGGATTGGACTGTATTCTTCTGTCCACCCCAAATAAAACTCCTTATTACACACTTCAGAGCAATGTGTCCTAATATATGACCTCTGATACACTCATACTTAAATTAAATCCCACACATCCAAACACTTCTAGGGAATCCTGACACAGACTTTCAGCTGTGTCCCTTCCCCCAAATTATATGGTAAAATGTTGCCACCAATCAGAGCATCTACATGCCTTTCAAAGGGGTGCCCAATTATTTAAATTAGATATCAAAACAAATAGTAGAATATGATCTAAAGCAGTTATCAAAGCAGGTATAAACACTCTCAAATCACTAAAGAATACACTGATTTACCAGCCACAATGTAAGATAACAAATATTTAATAATAAGCAAATGATTAAAAAATATAAAACAGTAATTTCAGTAAACGAACAAACAAAATTCAATCACCAGGAAAATGAATTAATACTAAAGGATAGAAATTTAACAGTTAAAAAATCTCTGACTAATTAGCTATAATTTCCTATCTGAGTAAAGAGCACTGTCCCTGATCTAATATATGTATTATAAAAGAGCAAAGGCAGGCTTACAGTTCTTGGAGAGTCCTTTAGGCATCAACTATTCCACTGCTCAGTACAACTGTGAACACAACTCAACTATGAACGTAACTGAACTGTCTTCAGCAGGCTCTTTTATAAACTAGGTTAAATGTCTCAACTGTTTCAGTTCTTATTTTCATTTCATTCTTTGAAAATCAACAAACAGTTGTTTGTTAAAGTTCCATCCTGTCTTTCAGTTTTTGACAGTAAACACAGAGCATCTGAACACATTCCAATTACATCATCTGCAGATCAGCTGACTCTGAGACAGTCTGCATTTAAAATCTCCTGCATAAACATGTGCAGTTAGAAATGCAAAAGAACACTGTTCAACTCTTTAAACATCCTGAACAGAGTATTAACCAACATGCAAGAACTTATTTACAATATCATAGCCAGTCATGCTGACACATATTATACAGGTTAATCTGAAATTATTTCCAAAACTTCAGCCAGACATGCTAGCACAGATAGCAGTGTCTAATTTCTTCACAGAGTATATGTGCCAACATGATGCATGGGCTGCCAGGGGTGATTACCACAGCAAAGTGATGGTTGGCCCTAGAGGTAAAACTGAGCTACACGCTCGAGAGACTTGAACCTCAGCACTGAAATAAATAGGACATGCTGGAGGGACAGATTCATAACCCAGAGGCTCCCTTCACTCTGGAATAAAATCCCAGTCCAGGTTAGGCAGAGTCCCTCATTGACTCTCTTCAAGAGGAATCTTGATGAGTGGATGGGAGATCGTAGGTTTACCCCGGGTATCATTTCTGTGTCACTGTTAGACAGAGGCACAGTATACTAACCTCGAAAAAGGGCATAGCAAAATAAATTTAAAATGGGTGGCGAAAGCCAAACACATTCTGGCTAGGCTTATAAATGCCCTAGGGCAGATAGCCTAGTATGAACCTATGAACCTATGAACCTATTCCAAGACATGCAAATTAGCCAATATGTGCTCTTTCCTCATTGCAGCTAATCTGTCTCTGCATTGCAGTTTTGTGTGATTGTGAAACCTGGCACTTTTGCCACAGCAGTTTAAGCTCATGGCAGTAATCTTTCTGAATCCCAGC
>NC_056739.1:1313006034-1313045966 GCF_019279795.1 Protopterus annectens
GGTGCAAGCTGTCCCTGGCAAAGCAACATGGCTTGTAGAGCATGTCATTCCAGGCTGACAGACACTGGCTCCCCTTTGAATGACACCAATAGCTTAGCCAATTATTAAAATTGATCATTTTGTCTTTATACTGTGGTATCATTTTTGGTGAGGGCAAGATGCTACTCAGGGTCAGGGTCATACTGGCCTGGGCTACATGATCAGAGAGCTCCTCAATGTCTCTTTTAATGTAGTCCAGGGAGGTACGTCTCAGGTCATTCACATCAACATGGACAATGACAGAGTCATATTTGTACCTGCTGTGGAGTGACCTGAGTGCTTGTGTTATGTGGCAGATCCTGGCACCCAACAGGTAGCTTACAGTGGCCTTCTCCTTGTTCAGTCTGGTGAGTGGGACGTCAGTGTACCTGACAATAGAGTCTCTAATTACTAGTGTATTAGGTGTGTTATTTAGCCTTAGGGGCTGCGACTGCGTGGCACACTGACTTTGTGAAGTATGTGATACGTGAAAGTTGTTGTGGGGTAGTGGTTGCTTGGATGTCTGCTTTGGAGGTCTCCGAGTATGTTTTTGTGAGTTTATGTGTCTTGTTTGCTGGTACGATTGGTCTATGTGAGACTGGTTTTGTGGTGCGAGTGGTTTCATTCTCTTCCTGACTGACTGTGCCAGTCTTGGGGTGAGAGAGCTCGGCCTCCAGTTTGGCTGTATAGTTGCATCTCTCACATATATTTGAGTTTGTTGGAAGGAGGAGAGGGTTGTCTATGTACATAAGGCAATTGTAACATTGCCTCAAGATTCCCAAATTCACCAGCTGGACTGGAGAGTATACCTGAAACTGCGCTTTGGACATGCCTGGATGGTTTAAAGAACTGATTTATTGATTGTCCGGAATGGACGAATAGGGAGCCTTGTACTTCTGGATAGTATAAGAGGGTGTAGCGCTAAAATTTGTTAGTGCTTACTGAGAAATTTGAGCATGTGCTGGGCTGTAGAATGAAGGTTGAGTGCTTATTTTGAGAGTTTGACTAGTTCTAAGGGAAAAATTGAAGAGCAGACTTTGTGGAGGCGGGAATAGTTTAAAACTGCTTAAACAGTGCTGCGCGATGCCACGCAATGCGTAAAGTCACGCAAATGCAGGTTTTAAGGCAGGGCACTTGAAAGAGATAGGAATTAGCCCAAAATGGCCAATAGACTACTAGTTGCTGGGCTGAGAACACTCCTCCATGGACAGATAGGCTGCTCAAAGCTCCCTACTCTCACTGGTGAACAGAAAAGCTTCCTCCTATCCAAGTAAGGATATGGGCAACACAGGAACGTATACCACAGCCCAGGATTCAGCAAAACCTGAAATCTGGACTACTCTAGTTCAGAAAAGGTGGGAAACAAGGATTTTTTTTTTTTTTTGTTTGTTTTTTTACAACAGAAACAGCAGTAACTTAACAGAAAATACTGTAAATGCTTCAAACAGGCTAGCACACTTGAGTGTATAGCCTACAAAAGTTAAACAACACAAAAACGACTTACTTACCCAGAAAGAAGGCAGTCAGCTGAAAATAAAAACAAACCACACCAAAACACTTCAAACCCCCCCCCCCCCAATGTGGGGGACACAGCCCCTCAAATCTATCCTAACTAATATACCAACTCTGAGATCGCACCATAGTGGACAAAGGAGCAAGCTTAAGGCTGTTGGATAACTACCTTCTCTTCCTCGGTATGCTGTCGATGATGTGAGGAGTCGATGAAGTGCCATTTCACTGTCAACTTGATGATTTGTTTTTCGAGTACTTGGGTTTTTGATACTCTGAAGTAGATCCATATATATATATATATATATATATATATATATATATATATATACACACACACACACATATATAGTTTACTATCACAATCTGGAATGGCACGTCATCAAATCCACATTGCAGAATGTCCAAACACCAAATGCTGAAAATGCCAAACACCAATATTCCCGAATTCAAAATCTCACCCCCCTCTCAACCCACGGAACCTCTTGTTTCTAGGTCCAGAGCGGTAGGGAATGTTGCCATTTTTTTTGGATATATAGAACTCTGGCATTGTAGTTTTCACAGATGAGATGAGTATATGATAACTTTACGAAGTGTAATTCAGCAACATGATAGTAACCTATATATAATATATATATATATATATATATATATATATATGTGTGTGTGTGTGTGTGTGTGTGTGTGTGTGTGTGTGTGTGTGTATGTGTGTGTGTGTTTGTGTAGGGGGTGTGCATGCATGCACACGTGTACGAGTGTACGTGTGTGTGTGTGTGTGTGTGTGTGTGTGTGTGTGTGTGTGTGTGTGTGTGTGTGTGTGTGTGTATATATATATATATATATATATATATATATATATATATATATAATCTATATACATGAGCACTTTTAATAAGCAAAATTCCCAAATATTAACATCTGTTTCATTGACACACTGGTCAACAAAATAGATGATTGTTAGTTGATGAGTTCACCAATCCCCAGAGTTGGAGATATGTCACTTTCACAGGAATTGTGCAGTCCCATAGTTGGTGTATATAATTAGCAGGGGGATAGGGAGGTGCAGCAGGGCTTGTCTTCCTGAGAAAAATAGTTGATTTATTTTGCATAATCCAAGGTCATGTCTCAGAGTTTGCGTGTTAGGGTGCGTATTTTTTTTTTCAAACTTTTGCGGTAGAAGTTTGTAGTGTTATTCTACTGATGTTTTGATTACCTTCAGCAATTTACATTTATTGATCACCTCACTGTATTCTATAGAGCCAGAATAAAATGTGCCCACCCACCCCCCTCTCCAATTTATCTTGTTGTTTTACAATTAGTGGCTCTCCACTTAGCTAAAGCTTAAGTTAGCCCATCTTTCATATCTAACTGCTTAGTGTGCACTGTATCTTTTAGGATATTAACCAATTTTCTTACATCTTACTTTTAAAATCTGCAACATGTACTCCAAGACCACTAATTATTGGAGAACCCACATTCTGCCTCTCAGTAGTCATTTTGAGATTAGTGTTTCTCTTTTGATCCTGGTGAGAGAAACAGCATAGGGGCATTATTTCTTGGAGGCTGCTGGCCACCAGAAAGCCCGATAACTGCTTCACATGTGTCAGCTATGAATTTGTGCTTATATGTTGTTCCTGGTGAGAAAAGTAGCAGAGTGCACTTATTCCTGACTGTTTCTGATTGGGCAGAGAGTGCCTGTGCTGGGCCTTCCTGGTTGATCTGGTTGCTATTCAAGTTATCTACAGGAAAAGGCTACAACAAGCCTACAGACCCTTGTATCATCTGGGAAAAGACTGTTGTTCACCAAAGAGCCTGGGACCTGCTTCTCATCTTGGGAATGATGCTATTGTTTTGCCTCTGGTGAGAGAAAAGGCAAAGGAGCATTGTATCTCAGCATCATGAATCTGTGGTGATACCAACACTGCTAGTAGCCAGACAGTAGTCAATCAGGCAAATCCCCTCTTTTCATCATTCTTGACAAAGCTAATTCTTTCTTTTCAGTAAGTACTAACTTTAAATCAAAGGCAGAGCATGGATTTATTGAATAGCAGTTAGCGCTTTCGGTAGGGAAGTTTTCCCCACCTTCCTCAGACTAAAACATGTTCTGCCTTTGATTTAAAGTTACTACGGCTTCCACTGTTTTTTCTTGTCTTTGGTTTGTTTGAATTTCCTTTTCAGTAAGTACTGCCTGATTAGCTGCTGTCTAACCTAACTTCAGAATATCTCCTTAAATGCTTCATCCATAAATCATAAGGGTCTACTTATTAGTTTCCACTCAAGTGTTTGACAGTGCCCTGTATAGATGCAGACAACTTGAGTTGACACTTTTCCTGTAAAAGCACCCTTGAAATTTCAACAATACCTAGTTGCACACAGGGCAACTAGTTTGCAATAAGAAGCACTGACCACAGAGTTGCAAACCAGATACACCTGACATTACTTTATATTCTTCTGCAATTATATAATTAATTAAAAGGGCCGGTTGCCGTGGATATGAACTTTTCCACTATCTTTGTTACCAGTTTGGTGGAGATGGGCATTGTGAGATAATGTAGAAATGACCTTTTGTTTACACTGAACCAGCTAATTTTCAAACAAACTGATATGGTATGTGAGAGACATATTTACACAATGTCACTGGAGGCTAAGCTTTCAAATAAAAGCATTCTTTATGTCAGTCAAGTCATCAGTAATACACACTCTTCACCAATCACACACAGTTCAAAGCAGACACATGGACCATATATGCTGAGGCACTTAAATGTAACCTTCCTAAACCCCAAAGACCTTGTAGATGAAGTACAAATAACAAATACCCTCAGCATCCCTGAGTGCAGTCCTTCAGAACTACACGCACATCAACACATACAGCAACAGCTCATGGAGCCTCTACTTCTAAGTTTATAAGGTAAGCCACCAAACAATCCAACATTCTGGTCTTTGGAGAATCAATTGTGAGACACACTGATATCCCTCTCACCAGACTGAGTAAGGAAAAAGTCACAGTCAGTTGCTTATCAGAGGCCAGGATCTGCCACATTATGCAATCACTCAAGTCAGTGGACCAAAAATACTAGTATGACTCAGTCATAGTCCATGTGGGTGTAAATGACCTAAGACATACCTCTCTAGACTATATGAAGAGAGATGTCATGGAGCGTTTAGAATGTGTGTCCCAGGCTGGGATGAGCCTAGCACTGAACAGCATTCTAGCTTCTCCAAGGATGATGCCACAATCAGAACATGACTAATTTTAATAATTGGCTTAGTTTCTGATGTCATTGCAAGGGGGGTGCAATATTTGTCAGAATGGCCTTCGAGACTATTCCGCACTCGGGCATAGTAGACAAACTCTCTCAACTAGGTATCAAGCCATATGTTATCAGATGGGTAGCAAACTGGCTCACTGATAGAACCCACCTAATCAAAATAGGGGAAGCCACCTCAAGCAGTAGACTCATAAGGAGCAGCATACTCCAGGGATCGGTCTTTGGGACTCTGTTACTCAGGATACACTTCTCTGAGGTGCAGGCCAAAACCAGTGGGCTATGGCTGACCAAGTTTGCAAATGACTGCAAGCTGGGCATGGTAATCAATTCCCCAAGTGATGTTGATGTCCTCAAAGTGAGTCTCACCCAAACAAATGACTGGTGCCAGATACATGGCCTCAAGCTGAATACCAAAAAAGGCATCATCATCCTATTTCAGGAGAGTGATGCCCCCACATATTATCACATTAATAACAATGTCCTAAGCATGCAATCAGTCATAAGGGATTTAGGCACCCATGTTGATAGCAACCTGACTTTTGACCACCGTGTTGCTTCCATTGTATGGAAAGCTTTCTATATGGTGTACCTCATAAGTAAGGGTATCTCATCCAGGGACAAGGAGGTAATAAAATCCCTGTGCTCTTCCCTTATAAGGCCAGTTATTGAGTACAATGCCCCCTTTGGCATGTACCTCACAAAACACATGCAGCAGCTGGAGAGACCACAGAGGTTCCTCAACAGAAGAATCCATGGCCTCAAACATCTACCCTACACAGATAGGGTAAAAGCCCTGCCCCTCTACTCAGTTTCATACAGACCCCTCAAAAGTGACCTTTGTCTGGCACACAAAGTAATCTCAGACCCTCCCTTGATGGCATTACTGCATATCCGCAAGTCAAGCTCCACTTGAGTACCCCACATGTGCGAATTCAACCTGGTCTGTGACATTAATAGAAATTGTTGGTGGGATGGATTTGTGTCCCAGAGAGTCTCCTTTCTGTGGAATAGACTCTCTCTCCATGTCAAGCAGAGTACCTCATTGATCCTTTTCAAGCGCAACCTGGATAACTGGATGGGAAACCAAAAATACACCCCTGGGATTCCACCTGTGTCCCTGCTGGACAGGGGCTTCGGCTGCTGACTTGTTGAAACATGGGCTAAACTCTTGGCTAGGTTTATAAGGGCCTCAGGGCCAATAGCCTAGTAACTTCCTATAACCCTATGATCCTAATGGAAGGAAATGGACAATGTATCACGCTTGCTTTGCCAGGGATGGTCTGTACCTCTTCCCTCAGGACTTTTGAATATTAGAAAAAAACCTTTGCCCTCCCTCATAGTGCAATTTTTAGGCAATGTCAAACAGAAAGCACTTCCAATGCAGCAAATCAAAGCCAAGCAAATCTAAAGGTGTTACTGCTCAGTGCTAGGAGTCTAAGCAAAAAAACTCCAGTCCCTCCAAGATTTCCTCAGCCTAGAGAATGCTGACATCTATGTAGCCACTGAGATATGGTTTACAACTGCATACAGCACACTGGCAGTGCAAGGCTATAAAGTCTTTCAAAATTTTACACCAACAGGAGATAAAGATGGAGATGTTTTATTTATTTATTTATTTGTTTTATTTTACATTTGTTGACCGGGCTAGTCTAACTGGACATATATCCGTTTACAGCAGAGGCCCGGGGAGAAAAGCTCCAGTACAGGTAAAATAACAATGATATTTAACAAAAAAAATTTATTATTCTTAAAAATATACAAGGTACAAGAGAGAATTGCAAAAAAAGATTTAAATACTTATAAGTCAAGTTACACAAATTAAAAATAAAATGAAAATACTGAAGTTTAAAATAACAGAAGTCATACTTTTAAGATGCAACTCTCAACACTAGAAAGTGTCAGATAGGAGCTCAGAAATGGGGCGGGAAGACAAATAAGGTGTATTGAGACTTAATTTCAGTCGGGATTAGTACAAGAACATAGCCATTGAGTTTTAAGATGTTCTTTGATATGTCTTTTGAATAGAGAGGTTGACTCTTGAGTAGCTATTTCTTGAGGGAGTAGATTCCAGTGTTTACCTATGGAATTTGAAAATAACGCATCCCCAGCTTTATTGTATGATTTAGTTGTAGATACTAGGAATTTATTGGCAGAGCGAAGTGTGGCTGGGTTTTATAAGGAGAAATCAGTTTAGCCAGGCTAGGAGTATTATCAGGGAAATGAAGGGTCTTATGAATGACAAGTAATTGTTGGTAGAGTAAGTGGTTATTTAGCTCTAGCCAATTTAGTTGTTTGAGGTTGTGACAGTGGTGAGTTCTAAGGGGAGTAGCATTAATGAATCTGGCTATACTATTATAGCAGGTAGAGAGTTTGGTAATGTTGGTTTTAGATAAGGTAGTAAATATAGCTGAAGCATAAAAAAGGGTGGAAAGCAGGTGGGTCTGTGCAATGGTTTTTCTAGCTGCTGGGTTAAGGAAGGGTTTAATTCTGTAGAGTGTCCCAATTTTTTTATTAACAGCTTTAATAGTAGCGTTAATTCGGTCATCAAAGTTAAGATGGTTGTCAATGGTTACACCTAATAGTCGAGTGGTCTTATAGGGGTTAATACAGGTAGAATTATTTGAGGAGATAGTGAAGAATGGTGTAGGAGATTTATTAGTAGGAGTAAAGAGAAGAAGCTTAGTTTTTTTGGGGTTAAGGAGGAGGCAGTGTTGCATAAACCACTTTTCAACGTAATGGAAAGCTGTTTGGGTGATGGATTGGAGGGAGGAAATATTTATAGCAGAGCAGATCAAAGTCGAGTCGTCTGCATATTGGATGCAGGTCGCTTGTGGCACATTCAAATAAAGGTCATTAATAAATAATGAGAAAAGAAGGGGTCCAAGGATTGATCCTTGTGGAACACCTACATTTACTGGGAGTAGGGATGATAGGTTGTTCTCCCAAAGCACTGCTTGTTGCCTGTTTTCGAGATAGCTTCTAAACCACTGTAAAGAATGTGAGCTTAGAGAGAAGAGGTTGAGTTTTTCAAGAAGTATATTATGGTTAACCATATCAAAAGCTTTTGATAGGTCTATGAATAGTGCAGATGAGAAATGATTATTATTTCTATTCTTATTAATGGAGTCAGCAAAGGAAAGGAGGGCAGTTGTAGTGCTATGGTGAGGCCTGAAACCATGTTGACAGTCAGCTAGAAGTTTGTTTTGAAGAAGGTAGTTAAGAAATTGTTTGTGTATGCATTTTTCCATTATCTTAGCTAATGGGGACAGTAAGGCAATAGGGCGATAGTTAGAGAGCTCAGAAGAAGAGCCCCCTTTATGTAGAGGAATTATATGAGATATTTTCCAAATGGTAGGGATTTTTCCTTCAGAGATGGTCCTATTAATCAGAATAGATACTGGGTGATAAATAGCTTTTGCGGCAATTTGTAAGTATTCAGATGGGAGTTGGTCAGCAGATGGGGTACAAGGTTTGAGTTTGATGAGAAGCTGATAAATAATAGATGATGAGACAGGTTGAATTTGAAAGGTGTTAGACGAGGCTGAAGAGATATCTTGTGAGGATGCAGTAGGTGTGGGTAATGAGTTGGCTAGGGTTAGAATGGCTTCTGTAAAGTACTTATTAAAGGCATTTGGGATCTGAGTACTACTGTTGAGGTTAAATCCTGAAGGGATAGGAGTAGGAGAATGTCCTGGTTGAAGAAGTTTCTTAACACCTGACCAGAATTTTTGAGGGGTATTTTGAGTCGTATTTTGTAGATGAAGATAAAATTCCCTTTTGTCTCTAAGAGTATCTTTCTTGGTGGCATTTCTTAACTGTTTGAAGAGGAGGTGATCAGATGGACATTAATGTCTTAATTTACATAAAATGTCTTAATTTACATAAAAAATTACATAATCAGATGTCTTAATTTACATAAAAAATAAATATACCTCAAGGCTGCTCATACAGGACAAGGTTCTTAAGCTCCTCCATTTTCAAATCACTATAAGCAAAATCAAATACTACTTCCTTGCAAGCTATAGGTCCTCCTCTACGACTCAGGAAACCCATACCATGTATTTAAACTTATTAGAAACACTCATCATCCAACCCAATATCATATTCATGAGTGACTTTAATTACCCCACTATTAACTGTGAATTATATACGACACCAAGCATACAGCCACAGAGATTCCTGGATTTTGTAAACACAAACTCCCTGGACCAGATTGTCAGCACACCAACCAGGGGTGCAAACATACTGGATGTGATCTTCACTAACATGGGAGAGAGCTGCACACCCCCTGTAGTGTAATGTATTCTCTATTATGATCAGACACACAAAATAGTCTCATCTAAAGTAAAAATAAAACCCGGAACTCCAGCTAACCCTGGAATGTTCAAGAACTACTCTAAAGCTAACTTCCTAACTTCCCTCTATTAAGTCATAACCTGGCAAAATGTCAAGCCCCCATAAATCCTGAGAACATTGCAGACTACATGGAAGTGCTCACAAAAACCCTACACATGCATGTTAATAACTTGATATAGGCAGCTATACCCACCAGGAGAAAGTACAGAACTAAATCAAAAAACAAGCCACCCTGGTGTAATCATATCACCAGGCTATATACAATAACAGAAGGAAGAAAATCATGGCAAAAATTTGGGAGGTGTAGTGCCAAGCAGGATAAAAGTACTCATAAAACAAGTCATAGGACAAATAAAGTCTACCACACTCACATTTACGTAAATTTGGCATCCCAGGCCTAGAGCAACCATAAGGCATTCTTTGGCTATGTTCGCAGCCTCAAAGGCAATACACAATTGTGTGAAGAACTCATTTTTAATGTAGACACCAATACTGAGCCAGAAGATATAGCAAAACTACTAACCAACAAATTCAGCTCCAACGTTGTCCTTCCCTCCCCTTAACATCCCCTCAGTAAATACCATCAAATAAAGCTGACCTTACTATTAGTAGGGAACAGGTCCTTAATGCTTTCTCTCTAAGGCCAAAACACTGCATGAATGGGCACAGAGAGTATCCCAGGATGACTTCCTCTGGAATTGCTATTTAACTGTAGACTCCAAACAGGCTTTGTCACTCACGAATGCAGAACTACAACAGTCATCCCTCTGCACAAAGGTGGGCCATCTAGAGACCATAGAAACTACAAATCCATAAGACTCACTAGTCTCATATGCAAAGCCATGGAAAGAATTACCATGGAAATGATCAGTAATGATATAGAAAACCTCCATACACTGGATGCAACCCAATTTGGTTTCGTCAAGAGCAAATCATGCCTATTCAACCTTGTGTATTTCTTTGAGAAGGTCATCAGAGCAATGCATGAGGGAAAAATGGTTCATACTGCCTATCTTGACTTGGCCAATACATTTGACACAATATCCCACTCAGGCATTGTTGATAAACTGAAGAAGTTAGGTATTAACATTTATGTCACCAGTAGGGTAAATGGCTGGATCACAGACAGAGCCCAGGAAATTAGAACTGGAGAGTTCACCTCTACAAAGAGGTCAGCCAGAAGCATAGTCTGTCAGGTATCATTCCTGGGACTGCTCCTTTTTGGCATTTACTTCTCTGAAGTTGAGGCCAATGTCAATGGTCTCTGGTCAACTAAATTTCCAGATGATCTCCAGGAAGGGCTGACACAGACAAATAACTGGTGTCAGAGCCATGGACTAAAATTAAATGCCAAGAAATGCATAATAGTACCCTTTGGGAAGTCATCTATCCCTTGTAATTATCATACTGAAAACACACCCCTAAGAGTTGGCCTAGTAGTCAGGGACTTGGAGACACATTTAGACAGTAAGCTATCCTTTGAACATCACGTGTCTACCAACAGTGAGGAAATCATTCTTTGTTGTGCAACTTATAAACAAAGGTATGCCATCTTGGTCGAAGGTCATTGTTCTACTGTATTGGCATTCATCAGACCTGACATTCAGTACAATGCCTCCTTTGGTATGTATCTAACTAGGCACATCCAACATGTGAAGCAGTGTTCCTCCCTAACATAATTCAAGTGTAACTTGGATAATTGAATGGGGAACAGGAAATTCATCCCTGGTTTGGCACCTATGTCTCTAATGGACACAGACAGCCTGTAAATGTCTCATCTCCCAGGCTCCTGCTAGTGAATGTTTTATTTCCCAAGCCCCTGCTTACACTTACCAAGGGTACTAGAACTTATCAGAGATTTGGGGCACAGAGGTAGGCTTAAAAAGGACCTTGTGGTCATTAGCCTAGTAAACACCTATGAGCCTTGAATATATCCATATATATATCAAGAAGAGTTCCCCAGGTTTCATTATAATACCTCTTACACCAAAATGCTATTTCATATAGCAAAAAATAAGAGTGGTTGCTGGCATTAAAGGTTCATAGGTAGGTACTAGGCTATTAGCCCTAGGGCCTATATAAGCCTAGCCAAAAAGGTACCCTGGCTTTCACCACCCAATAAAATTATTTTCCTGGGCCCCTGTCGAGCAGAGCCACAGAAGTGATCCCTGGAGTGAATTTCCTATTTCCCATCCAATCATCAAGATTTTTCTTGAAGAGTGCTAATGAGGAGCTCTGTTTAACATAGATAGGTAGTCTGTTCCAGAGTATGGGAAGTCTCTGGGACAGGAATCTATCCCTCCAGCATGTTCTGTTTATTGTGGTGACAAGGTTTAGGTCCCTAGAGCACGTAGCTGGAAGGGATTGGGATTTCTTTAAGTGGAGCATGTCCAACAGCTCTGGGTTTGACATAGCTTTGTATGTTAGGCAGAGATTGCCTCTGAGTAGGCGATATGCGACAGCATAAAGCTGGAGTTTTTTTAGACAGTCTGCGTAGGGCATCTGTTTGAGGCCAGTAATCCTCTTTGCGAGGTATTTCTGTGGCCTTTCCAGTTGTTGTAGATGTCTTGTGAGGTACATACCAAAAGGGGAGTTGTACTCTACAATGGGTCTAACAAGTGATGAGTAGAGGTGAACAATGACCTCTTTTTTCTGGATGAGAAACCTTTTGTGATGAGGTGAGCCATGTAGAAGTATTTCCTGACCACTGTGGTGATGTGATTATCAAAGGAGAGATTACTGTCCACCGGTGTCCCAATGTCTCTTATCACACTTTCGGCATTAAGTAGACTACCACTTATGTGGTAGTTCATGGGTACAGAGTTTTTACCAAAGGGGATGACAATACACTTTTTGGCATTGAGCTTCAGGCCATGGCTTTGACACCAGGCATCTGTCTCAATGAGGCCCTTTTGTAGTATGTCCACATTGTTAGGAGTTTCAATTATGGCTTCTAGTTTGCAGTCATCTGCAAACTTTGTTAGCCAAAGACCTTCTGTTTTAGCCTGTAATTCAGAGAAGTAGATACCAAACAGGAGAGGACTCAGGACTGAACCCTGTTGTACTCCGTTTGTCACTGGTCTGAAGTCGGATTTGGAGTCTGCTACTTTCACAGTGTGGGTTCTGTCCATGAGCCTGTTGGCAACCCATCTTGTGATATAGGGATTTATACCTAGTTTAGTGAGCTTATCTATAATTCCAGAATGGGTGATGGTGTCGAAAGCCTTGGCGAGATCTAGATAAGCTGTGTGAACCACCTTACCCTCATCTATGGCTTTGCTGACTACTTCAAAGAAGTCTGTCAGGTTTAGGAGACATGGTCTGCCTTTTACAAACCTGAACTGGGTAGGGTCCAGAATTTGGTGATTACCAATGTCTTTGTTTATGAGTTCCATGATGATACGTTCCATGGCCTTGCAGACCAGGCTCATCAGGCTAATGGGGCGGTAGTTCTTGTGGTCTGTCATGGCTCCCCCTTTGCGGAGTGGGATAACCATCACGGTGCGCCATTCAGTGGGCACAAAGCCTGAGGTGAGGCTATGACTGAACATGGTACTTAGGTAGGGTGCCAGTTCATTCTGTAGTTAATGTAGAACGCAGCCTGGGATATTGTCAGGTCCCATGGATGCTGTGTTCTTGGCTTTGGAGAGTGTGTTTTTTACCTGTAGAGGTAAAAAAAAAATGAATACAGTTTTAAATATTTTACCTGTCTCTTAAATAAGGCGATTGCATCCGCAGATATGCAGATTAACTGATTCACTATGTTTGACTATTGTTGATGAGCTTTCCTCTCCTCCAACCCCATCCTCGACCACCCCTTGTGTTCTTACATTTAGGCATCCCTGTTTCACTGTTTCTTTCTTTACTACTTTAATGGACTTTTTAAAGTGGCATTGCAACAGAAATAACAAGAAAAGAAAGAAAAATGAAAATAAAAAATAAGCAGGATATAAATCTCCAAACGCTAACTTTTACCATTTTATGTAACTGTCCATAATACAGCTACTACTTTTTCACAATCTCTGTCTGACTATCTACTACCCATCTGCACTGCTATATCTACCTCCATTTTACCTGTACCTCATCAATACTCCTTCATAATTTGTAACCATCTTCATCCTATAATAACTTCACTGTTTCCCACTCAATATCTATTTTCAACTAATTCTATCTGAAAGTAACTGGACTCATATAAGCTTTATAATAGCTAATACTTTCCTGTATTCTTCATTTAACTGTCATGTTTTCATTAACTATCATGCCATTACAATTTTCCATATGTTAATTTACTGTTGTATATATGTACATTTATTATTATATGTATGTATATGTATTTATTTATTTTTATTAATTCTCATATATTACTAGTCTATGTATGTGTGCATGTACATTTATTATCTAACTCTTGTAAAACTGCCTTCTACTCCTTCTGTAAAATGGAGCATTTCTCCCCGGGCCTCCTCTGAAAGTGGGACTTGTGCCCAGTTGGACTTTCCTGATAAACAAAAGCAATAAACATATAGATACATAGATAGATATGCAGATAGATAGACATAATATTTTCACTACTTTACTGTTCAGTCTTATTATCCTGCTTAACACTCTTAACACAGATAATTATCAGAAAAAATCTCCATTGTATAATACCATCACCCATTCACTACAAACCCACGTTTACTACCATGCATCCAATAGGTGCACAACCTATCGCAATCACTCATCTTCACCTAAGTAAACCTGCTTACCTAAAGAACACCAGATCCTGCATAAAGATAATAAAATACAAATATAACTTACATTACACCAATCATCATATCCTACTATAGCTTTCCCCATTTACTAAACTGCCGACATGAAATGACATCTACACCAGGTTAGATCCTAAAGTCACTCACAACACATCAGTTTTATGCACTACTGCCTCCCACACTAAAACTAGTAACCTGACATTGATAATATGCATTACCCGCACCGATAATATATATATACTGGACTTAGAACAAATACACCAAACATTCTGGCAATCACTAAAACCTGATTAAAGCCTCAAAACAAAGATGAAGAAATTACCTCTAGATGATACAATATACTCCAGTGTGATTGAGCATATAAATGTGCTGTAGAAGTAATGTTTTCTGGTTGCACACAGCTTCCCAGGAAAGTTTTTGAAATAGGAGAATTTTGTAAGGCTGAATTACTTACAGCAGATGTTCATTTAGCAATAACAAAATCCTTTGTATTACAGTAAACCTCATTTCCCCTACTACAATATAAAATAGCTGAAGACATTTTCTCTTGACTAACATCAATCATAAAACAAAATGTCATTATTTTAGATGATATAAAGATTGATTGGTATTCAAATAACATATCAAATTCGAATATTCAGTTATTTGTTTTAACACAACACATTCAATCACTGACCAGAATACATAAATCATCCAACAAAATAAGTGTCCTTGACTGACTACTAAACCATGATCCTGCTAAAATTATATCAGCTGGCATACTTGTGATCAAACCAGTAGCTGGTATCAGAAAAGGGCAGTGGCAAACGTTCTGTCAGGGGGTATGGGTCCTATGAGTGCAGGGTGTCTTCATTCATCATAGAAGTTCAGGATCATTCAATATTTAATTTAATAGGTTCTTCATATTTCTATGCTTAACATTTCTCAATCAACCATTTAGGATGTAATGTTGGTGCACCTGTTTGCAACTGTTTTTCTTTTGCCATTTGCCATTAGCAGACTGAGATTCTTTAAGAGAAATGTTGTATCTGTGGAGGTTTTATTCACACTCCATAACTGCAGTAGTGTGTCATGTAACCCTGCAAATAGGTAATTCTACTAACGGTTGCCCTAATACTATTACACTCACATTGTATAACTTGTATGAGTATTATCATTTTAAACATGTACTGTATTTTAATGTATAATGCAGGACAGTTTAATAGAACAGACACCTGTATCAGTCTACAAATCAAAAGAATATAGTTATTTTAATGTTCTGATCTCCTGCTGTTCTTTTTTGATCACTGAATTTCTTCTACTTTGCTTAACAGTCAGTGACCTGTACAGCAAACCTGTGGCTCACCTGGTTCCTGGTGAAAAAGCCTAATGATGTGAGTCTCCACTTAAATGTTTTCTTTCTCAAGCTGACTGTACTAAAACTAAATTTTTTGTTGCAGTAACAAATGCTGGTATTTATTTAAGAACATTCACTCTTGATTAGTAACTCAGTTTGGTCAGCTTAACCTAAATCATCTGCTTTCAGTTTTGAATCAAAGTTGCGTCTACTCCTCTCTTTCCCCATTTATTAGTTATTTCTGTCTCTTGTTACTAGCTAAAAAGTTAGTCACAGAAGCTTAATATATGTCAGAAACTGCCACTTCTCTGTAATACCTTGTTGCTGTGTGTGATCACAGGTTAGGTAACATCCTGATTTTGTTTGTTGTTGTTGTTGTGTCTTTCAGCTTATCCCGGTTACAGGTCGCCACAGCGGCACTCCGGTCTGCTAATGATTGGTAGTGGATTTTTACGTACTGGGTTACCAGCCCTGACACACAACCTTCAACGAAGGCACGCCCATTCACGCATGCCTCCACACAGAAGACGCTCTAGCTGAGAATCGAACATGACAACGTCTTGCTGTGAGGCGACAACGCTACCGTAGCACCACTACGATTTTGTTTGTTAAGTAGGCATAATATCAGGGAATTAATGCCCATGTAGGGATGTTGTGTGGATTAACACTGAAGGCAGACAGCATTATCATCCTGGAAGGGTATTATTTCCTTCATAATGCCCACCTTTGACAGGTTTATTATACTTAGGAGAATGTATTGTTAAATTGCTTTGTATTTGTTGTTTTTTTCTTACTGCTTCCTCTTATTATATATTTTTGATGTAAAATAGTTCTTACGACTAAAGTTTCAAACTTGCTGTGGCATATATAATTGATGCTGGAGCAAGTGGTCCACATCCAAAAAGTTTGCAAACATTCAATATCCACACACACACACGCGTGCGCGTACACAGACAGAAATTACAACCACTTTGTTGACTGAATACACCACAGATGTCTCAATGAGATTAGATATTTAAAAAAAATCATAGTGTAAGGCATTGCCCCCCCCCCCCATCCCTCTTAAGTGTAATTGATTTTGCTGCATAGTTATGCTCTGTCCCTCATAGAATGTTTGGTTTACTGGTGAATCGCTGAGGATTAATGTCAGTACTGACAGACATTAACGTTTCAGACTTCATATTGTTTAGACAGTACATGTTGATAAGCTTCCTGTTCCAGTCAAAAGAAGTTAAGAGAATTGCACTATCACACTCTCTCTCTCTCTCTCTCTCTGATGCACATATGAATCTAAGCACCCATGGTGATCACATGTGCGCGTGTGCGAACACACACACACACACACACACACACACACACACACACACACACACACACACACACACACACACACACACGAATATATAACATTTTGCATTTACTTACTTTTAAAAAAAATAAATGATCACTAAACAGCAAAGCCATGTTTAGTGAGTGTAAAACATATCAGCCATTTTCCTTTTTTTCCTGTCCCAGTTTTACAACAGATTAAAATGGTACCATAAAATGGTAGTCTGTTTTTACAGCACTTTATGTGTACATTAACAGCATGTTGGAGAACTTTTCTTTCTGCAAAGTTATTTATTTTATTTGACCTTTGTTAACCAGGTTAGTCTGACCGGACAGCAGCCCCTTTTCAGCAGAGGCCTTAGGAGACAACCTCCAAATAGTGCAAGTAACAAAGGTAATCATATGGCAGAGTTTATAACTAAACTAAAAATATAAACTTACAATATGTCTAAGCGTAACATGAAACAACAAGCTAGAAATGGTCAAAAATAAAATTACAATATGTTTAAGAGTAAGATGAAACAACATGCTAGAAATGGTTAATAAATTGAATATAATAAGAGTACACACATACATACAATAGTAAGCAGAATACAGAAAATACTGACAAATTTGCAAAACAGAAAAAATAAATATATTATAAACGTTGAATATATACGGGAGATAATCCCAAGGCAAAAAGCCAATTTCCAAGACTACAGCTCTGGAAGCTGTAAGAATTATTGACTATCAGTAGACTTTTTAGAAGCAGAGACAGAAAAAGGAGGGAGAATTGGTTGCTACAGTAGTATTAGAAGAGGGGAGGTGGATTAAGTTGAGGCATTGCATAAGCATGTCCATGATATATGAAGAATATCCTTTAGTGTTGTTTTGAAAGAGTTAGGGTTAGAGATGTTCTAACACTTTGTGGTAGTTTATTCCAAGCATCTGCCACTGAGTAGCTACAGAGGGGTTTACCAATATTTTTATTGAGCACATAAACTTGCAGAAGATGCTGTTGAGAGATACGGAGAGCCTGGTTGGGAGTATAGGGTTGATGAGGGTAGAGAGGATAGAAGGAGGGTTCATGTAAGACAGAATGTTGATAGAAGTTGACAATCTATGTTTTGCCCATTCCCTAAGGACTCTTAAAGTAGTCTAGTATTACATATTCAGTGTGGTAGCCAAAGCATGGCAAATGAAGTATTAAAAGACTGGGTAATCTAAAAGTAAAAAAGGCTGATGTATATTAAATTAATGGAAGGCATAAAACAGCTTTTTTTCTTCTGGGTAGGGCTGAAACAGAATGCCACAGTAACATTTTTAATCAGGTGACATAGGTATAAATGTTATAGTTCAAACTCTAGGTCTAACCAGTGTATATAGTGAATTCACACAATCCACAACATAGACAAACCAAAAAGGAATGGAACACAGAAGTTTATTAAACAAACATTCATACATCTGTTACTTTAGCATTTCACTCTCAAACGGGCTGAAAATTCAAGTTTGAAATATTTTTTAATAAGATCAATTAAACAAGCCAAATACGTTTTTATATTTTATAATCTGTAGTTTCTATTTATAATCCTACATAAATCATACACAATGTAAAGTTGGCAATCAACTGGCATTTCTTCTACTGATGGGGAAGAAAGTACCTAGAGAAGCCCTACCTTATTTATACCGAAACAAATGCAGACATGCTATAAGCAGAAGTCATGAACAAACCCAGATCCTTGAGTTGCGGCACAGTAACTCTGAACACTGTGCTCCTATTTCAGTGAAATAGACACAATGTAAGAGCATGATTGCCAACAGCTTGGTTATCAGCGTGTTACTTACGTATTCATTAACTGACCAGGAAAGTTGGCTCTTTCATTAGACTTTTAGCAGTCATAACGTAACACCAGAATATATTTACAAATCCAACTTAGTATGAATATGCATTTGTACAAAAGCAGAAATAGAAATGGTAAAGTGTGTATGCACATTTTTGTAGTAAAACAAATGCATACAGATACAATATGGTTATATTTAGAAGATAAATGTATCCAGCAGTAGATGTTTAACAGCAGGCCTGCTTAGAGTTTGCATTTAGGCTAAATGAATAATAAAAGTATTACAAAGTAGAACTTAAATTCATGAATGTGTTTTACAGGGAAAGGCACTGATCCTAACGGATCTTTTTCTGGCCCAGCCCAGGTTGCAAAAGACAATAGCAAGTTCAAAGTATTAACACGTGCAGTTTACATCAAACAAAGAAATAGATTGAATACGTACATAAAAGTAGCAATTATACTATTATACATTGGTTCTTAAACATTTACAAACTGTTACAATTATTATATATTTAATAAAAAAAATTATACAAAATTATATATGTATATATATATATATATATATATATATATATATATATATATATATATATATATATACACATTAAGGTTCTATATTATTTCATCAAGTTACAGTTCCACAAAACTGCAATTCAGTGAAAAAAAAATGAAAACTCATTGAAGGTCCAGATCCCACTGTTGAGAAGTGACTACAACTATGAATCCTGTAGGGAGTGTAGGTCCAAGTAGCACAACCTTCTTACAGTTAACGGGTTACTTTCAATGGTTTACATTTGGTGATTTACAGATTTGATGACCTGTGACTTGACAAACTTTACACATCCCATTACATAGTAAATAAAATTATTATATAAAACTATTATTATATATTAATGCATAAAACATTTCACAACTACTGAAAGATATACTTAAAAAGTGTCTGATAATCTTGGAAAAAAATTCCAGACATACGGAGTCAAACTGGAGAACCTTTGTCACACTAGTGGCCAGAGTATAGAAAGCAATCAAGAACAAAGGCAAAAAATTAAGTGAACCAACAAAAAGGAATGGCTTACATCTTAAGGCATCAACAATGTTGGAAATCGGTGTGAAATTATTTTCTGTTACTGCTCTTTAGTCAAGGCACAGATGTTGACTGAAGACAGCCTCCTGTCTTTATTTAGGAAAAAAAACTTTTCACAGCAAAGCTTATTAAGACAATAGTCCAGGATGCCTTGACAACTGCATGCTAAAAATATTCTCATTTAAAAAGGAAGTTAGCTATTTTTGGGCACAGGAAGGTACTCTGTATAGGACAAGGAATAACACAGGGGAATGGAAAAATATGAAAAGAAAGCAGAGACCAGAACATGAAAGCATCATGATTTAGGGCCATAAAAGCAGAAACTGAAAAAAATGGAATTTGGTAACAGGAAACACAGAAAACACAAATCTGGGTAATTGCTGTTGTTGTTTACTGAAGGATGTTGAAATTTAAACAACTGAAATTCATTTCATCCTTCTTTCACAGATTTCTTTCTTAAAAATATTTGTGAGTTCTCCTAAGGAAGACAACTGTATCTCCAACAATTCTAGAAATTATAGTCCTGTTTATTATTTAGTGATTTCTACAAACAGTCACTATGGGATATAGCACTGTACTGATATATGGAAGGTCAGAAAGGGCATTGTTTGCTGAATTATACTAAGAGAAAGGCATATAGTAGGAGACAGTGGAACAGTAGCACTCCAGACTAGACTAGCAAGATGTAGCAATGTATGTTCAGAGGAATTACTTCTGAGGAAAGAGTTACCAAACTGCAGTAGAACACTGGAAACAGTACAACTAAAGCACTGTGTTTACTCCGGTAAGATATAAGTATGCAAATAATATAAAGCTTTTGGAGGAAGAAAAGAAACTATAACCTAAAATGATAAAGGCTTTAGAAGGAATAGAGCATCACACGTGCGGCCACGTACACAGACACACACACACACACACACACACACACACACACACACACACACACACACACACACACACACACACACACACACACACACACACACACACACACACACACAATCACACAATCACACACACACACACACACACACACACACACACACACACACACACACACACACACACACACACACACACACACACACACACACACACACACACACACACACACACACACACACACACACACACATACACACACACACACACACACACACACACACACACACACACACACACACACACACACACACACACACACACACAATCTGCTGCTGGTAGGCAGCAATTCAATACACTCACAACTCTGTTCTTTACAATTGTTTAAAACACAAATCAGTATTAGTCATCATACATTTCTCAAATTTATCCAGTTCCTCTGATCCAGGGAAAAGCCCTTTCTTCTGTCAGTTGTGATTACTGTGAATTAATGAAACTTGCTAGATCTGCCCTAAAAATCATAATCTTAAATACTGCCATTCAGACACACAACATCTGTCTGTGTATGTTTTGCTTTTATCATTAGAAAACCACACAGTCAGCTGTTACTTACAAAAAAGGCCCACAGCAACATGTAACAGTACAGAAGGCATTTGTATTTATAGACTACTCAACCGCAGATCTTATCTGCCCACATGCTATGAGTCTCAAATACATCTTCCATATGAATATTTAAACATCAGACATCACCTGTAACCCTGTAATTGCAACAAGGACATGGTCTGACACTTGCTTTTGATTAAGTGACTGTACTGTGAAGTTGTATACATATTATCTACTGTTAGCAGTTGAAAGTGCAATCATTTCACCATGAAATAATTTGCTATGTCATACTATTAGACATTGGAAAGGCAAACAAGGCATTAGTATATACAGAAAAGGTTAAAAATTAAGGCTTAACTTTTGCTAAGTGAATTAAACAAAAATACATATTGGAGCAAGTTGCCTAGAAAGCTTTACTGAATATGTTGAGTGTTTTCATCCCACACATGCATACTTAACAGACCTCTTCAAAGATAGGTGGGTAGCCTCATTACCGTTCTTAAGTAGCTATAAAAATACTACATGAAACAAACCAGTTATTCTTTAACAATAAGTTGTCAAAAACAGGTGTGAAAACAATATACAAAATGTAAGCTTTCAAAGAGTTCCATCTTTAATGTTTACATATCCATTCAACCCATGAGGGTGCCCTGAAATGAGCCTCAGTTGTCAAGCGAGTTTATGATTTTCTACCTATCCACATAAAGAATCCTTTCTGCTTTACTGATGTTCTCGACAAATAAACCTTCTACATTTATTAATTCTGTTTTAAAACTTACTTATTTAAAAGTGTATTTTCTAAAAATTAATGTGAAAATCCTTTTAGTTATAAGTGTAATAGCATCTCTGCATGTGAATATTTATTTATTTATTTATTTACATTTGTCAACCAGGAATGTCTGACTGGACGCAGGTCCATTTTTAGTGGAGGCCTGCGGAGAAAAGCTCTTCAAATTAAAATATTACAGACATAGTTACAGATGAAGAATCCTAGCATTTAAAATATTACAAACATAGTTACAGATGAAAAACATAGTACATTCAGTAGATAACTAGCATCTGTTCCATCCGCGAAGTCATAGCAGATATTAACAATTGTTACAATAAGATGTTACTGCCATATAATAAGTAGATAGGCATGGAAGTATCAGAACTTTCTGTAATCAAAGGTAGTTTGTGGAGTGGAAGAGAGGTAGAGGGTAGATGGAGTGGGAGAAGTTAGAGGGGAGAGTTACAAGGGCATAGCCAGCATGTTTTTAGGTGCGCTTTAAGTAAAGCTTTGAAGTGGGTGCATAATGGTACAGAGGTTATTGTGGGGGGGGGGGTTCCATAATTTGGCTATAGCGCTGGAGAGTAGTGCTTCTCCAGCAGTGTTATTGGCTCTAGTAACCTGTAATTGATTTTTGTTGCTGGATCGTAGTGGTCTGGTGGTGAGATAGGGTTGGAGTAGATACTGGAGGGATGGGACCTTTGAAGGATGGTTTACCAGTTTGTGGGCAAGTGTGAGTTGATACCATTGATGGAGGTGAAGGAGTTCTAGCCAGCCTAGTTCAGTAAGTGAGAGACAATGGTGACTGTGGTAGGATGCCCCGGTGGTGAATTTGGCGATTTTGTTGTAGCAGGTCTCGAGTTTATTTAGATCGCATTGCCTTAGGTTGGTATATATTGGAGAGGCATAAAGTAGGATGGAGATAAGGTGGGAATTTGCAACTGAAATCCTAGCTGCTTTGGTAAGGAGTTACTAATTGCTGTATAACGCTTCTAGTTTTTTGTGGACTTTTTTATGGTCATGGATATGTGAATGTCAAATTTGAGAATTTTGTCTATTTCAACTCCTAGCAATTTGGTGTGATCTGTCGGGTGGATAGTGGTGTTGTCTTTTGCTGTGATGTTAAAGTAAGAGTTGTTTTGAGTATGTTTAGTGGGTTTGAAGATGAGGAGTTTAGTTTTGTTTGGGTTGAGTATAAACTGGGCATCAGATAGCCAAGTTTCAACACAGGAAAAGGCATCCTGTGTGACCTTTTGCAGTTCAGGCAGGGACTGAGCTGAGCAGATGATGGTTGAGTCATCTGTATATTGTATGAATGTGCCATGTTTGGTGGCAGAGGCTAGATTATTGGTGAAAATAGAAAAGAGTAGGGGTCCAAGGATGGATCCTTGGGGAACACCAGCAGAGGCAGGTAGTTGGGGAGATATGTCATTTTGCCATACAACAGATTGCTGGCGGTCAGACAGGTAACTTTGAAACCAGTTGGTGACAGATTGAGAGAAGGATAGGTTATTGAGTACAGAGATGAGTTGTTTGTGTGGGACTATGTCAAATGTTTTAGATAGGTCGAGGAAAGTAGCAAAGGAGAGATGGCCATTGTTTTTATGGTGAAGGATAGTGTTAGTAAAAGAGAGAAAGGCAGTAGTGGTGCTATGGTTTGGTCGGAAACCATGTTGAGTATTAGAAAGGAGGTTGTTAGTAAGAAGGTAGTCTGAGATTTGAGAGTGAATGGCATCTCTCTAGTATTTTTGAGAGTGGAGATAGAATCACTATGGGGTGGTTGTTGGTTAGTTCTGTGGAGAGGCCACCTTTGTGAAGGGGAATGATGTGTGATATTTTCCGTAGTGTTGGGACGTAGCATTCTGACAGAGATCGGTTAATCAAGATGGATACTGGGTAGGCTAGGGCATCAGCTGCAATTTGTAGGAATTCACTAGGGAGGTTGTCTACTGCTAATTTTGTGGGTTTAAGTTTAGTTAAGAGTTTTCTTATGTTGGAGGTAGGAATGGGAGAAAATGAGAAGAGTGTGGGGAGATTACTGGGTGAAGGTGTGAGGTGTAGGGGAGGGGGGTTGTGTTGCCTACCTAGTGATAGTACGGTTTGTGTGAAGTGTGTGTTGAATGAGGAAGCAATATTTTCTGAGGGGTGAGGAATGTTATGTGTAGGAGTATTGATTTTACCTGGGTGGAGGATGGAGTTTATGGAGGTCCAGAATTGTATGGGGTTGTGTTGGGAGGAGTTGAGGGCAGACTGGTAGTATTGGATTTTGTCCTCCTTTATTAGCTTTTTGACTCTATTGCATAGTTCTAGGAATTTCTGTCTAGCTGAGCGGGTTTTGGTTTTGCACCAGTGTTCCCAGGCTTTATCTCTGTTTTTCATTTCTGACCTAGTGGTTTTCTGTAGCCATGGGGAGGGTTGGGCTTTGGTTCTGGTAAGTCTTATGGGGGTGTGGTTATTTAGAATGCTTAGAAAGGTAGTATTGAAAAATTGGACTGCGTCATCTAGGCTGAGGTAATTTAGAGGGTGCCAGTTACATTCTTGAAGGGATGAGATGAATGTGATTGGGTTAAAATGTCGTTTTTTACGTATTTGATGGTAGATGACAGGTTTAACTTGGTATAGATGTTTTTTGAGAAGGAATGTTGGGGAATGATCACTGAGGCTATCTGATAGGCAGCCTGCTATATAGGACTGGGGAATCTTGCTGACTAGTATCCAATCCAGGGTAGTGTGCTTGTTGGAGTTTTTATTTATTCTGGTTGGTGACTGGACTAGTTGGGTGAAGCCATGAAGGTTTGGATGCTGGATTGGATGGTTGCCACAACAGGATTGCCAATCAATATTGAAGTCACCTAAAATGATGGTCTCTTGGGGGAGATGGTGGGTAGTCCAGCTGAGGAGGTTTTCTAGTGGAGGGATATTTTGGTCAGGTGGGAAGCAGCATCCTATTATGTTGATGGTTTTATTTTGGTTTATTTTCAGGTTGGTATATATTATCTCTTCATTGGCAATTTGGGGAGCTGAGGAGTTTAGGATCTGGATGTTTAGATGCTGTATAAATATTATAGCTATACCACCTCCTTTCTTGTTTAGTCGGTCTAGTCTTAGTATGTTGTAACCATTAGGGAGGATTTTCTCACTGGTAATGTGAGGTTTTAGCCAGGTTTCTGTCAGGATGATTATATCCAGGGAGTGCAAGTCTATAGTGGCATGGAGTTCATGGACTTTGTTGGTTATACTTCTGATATTTAGCCTTAGCAGAAGGAGGTCATTTGGTTTTCTACTGGCTGGGATTTGGGAGATGTTGTGGTTGTTAGCCTGATTATTAGAAGTTGGGTTGGAGATGGAGGGACCAGATTGGGGGGGGGGGTGTCTCCACTGAGGGCAAGTTGTGATATGCATGAGGTTATTAGTTTTATCAGTTTGTGAAAGAGTTTGCATTTTAGGGAAACTTTATGTTTGGGTGCAGTTGGTAACAGATGTGGTGGGAGGGTTATTTTGTTAACTTGTAGGCATGCATTTAGTTTGAGTATTTTAGTTGATAGAATATTTGGGGGATGCATAGGGATGGTTATTGAGTTGGTGGGAGAGGAGCAGAGTGAGGGTGAGTCATGAGTGAGGGTGTGAATAGTTGTACAGTGGAAGTGGTTGAGTGGGGGTATAATGGAGTTTTGGTAAGATGTAAGATATGCAAGGAGTGGGTATGCAACGAGTATAAGTATGGTATGCTTATTCATGTTAGCAGAAGAGGAGGGGTAGTAGTGGGAAAATGCTGGATTTAGAGTTGGGAGTAGTGGTGTGGTTGGTGGTAAAAATAATGGGAGGGGTTTGTTCTAATAAAGGTAGGACCACCGGGGCGGGTGTGAATTGGGGGCAGGGTGGGGAGCAAAGCGGGCAGAGACCTGTTAGCTGCTCTTAGGAGGGGTTGTGGGCTGGAAAACAATCAGGTAACATAGAATACAGGTCCTTATATAACTTCTGTCCTATGTGTTCCTAGTGGGGGAGGAGGGTGGGGGACTAATTGCAGGAGATAGGTACAGAATCCAGCAGTGTGTCATCAACTAGAATCTGAAATGAGGTCTTACAGGATTGGAATTAGGAAAACTGGGCTAGCTAGACAGGCCTCTGCAAGTGTACACGCTTTAAACAACAAAAAAACTCAGTATATAAAGGCATTAACATTAAGTATTTATGTTGAAAGTTAAGACATACATTGCGTTTAATTTGAAGAAAAGCCGTGCTTGCAGAGAAGCCTTTGTAATATTTTCACTGGAATTGCACTTCAGCAATAGTACTTATTCAAGTTTGGAGGGTGGGGGAGCACCTGCAGCCCAAGATGTTTAAACAGCTGTAATGGAGAAAATAAAAAGTAATTAGGAGACAACAGGTTTACAAGGCATAGAACATTACAGATTGTTAGTAGCAGGCAAGAAGGGTATGTTGGGGGGGGGGGGGTTGGTAGCCAGAGCAGAAGTCAGCTAAAAGTCTAGTGAGAGAGCAGACAGCAGGGGGGTAGGAACAGGTTAGGTAGGTAGTTACAGGAAGAAAGAACAGTCAGAAAGTGAGTATGAAGATATAGAAATGCAATTATACTAGAATGCAGTAAATAACTTTCTACTATATTCATACACAGAACAAGTCAACAACCATTTCTAAATAAAGTACTTGTAGTTTTTCAGTTACGTCCAAGTAGCCTAACTAGAAAAAATGCACTCTTGCATATAACATTTATCAAGCAGAAAACCTACTGTAAGAAAAACAAATCAATAAAAAGCCTATAAAATACAGCCTAGCAGCTGCCTTCATAAAATCAGTTATTACTTCAAACAAGTGACTGTAACAAAAACAAATAATAAGCTAGTATTACATTCTACAACCTGCCTACATAAAATCAGTTCTTAATTCAATCAAAATGTCTAAACTTTTCCAGAGTACAGTGGTATCAGTTGTTAAAAGAACACTTAACTTACAGCGAGCACACTTCACAGAGAGGGGAGATGACTGCAGAAGAGAAGTATTAGTGTGGTTTAAAGATGGCGCCATTATCAGGTTCTTATATACCTTCTGTCCTATGCATTCGTACTGGGGGAGGAGGGTAGGGGCTAATTGCAGGAGGAGTCCTGTGGGAGTGATTGACAGGTCTCTCAGCCAGATTCTGGAGGATGGGCAATTCAAACAAAAACAATCAGTTGACTCAAACTGTAGGTAAATGATATGGAAAGAGTACCAAGAGAATAGATGAACTGCAATTAAGTAAATAGCAATAAAGTTCAAGGGGGGAACTAAACTAGCACAAGTTAATTATTGCTGGTGTTACTAATTCTGGGGTAGTGCAGTTTAGTTTGGAAGTGGATGGCTATTGGCATACAAAAATAGTCTAATATTGACTGGTCACAGATGAAACTGGGGAAAAAAGGCACAGTTGGATGTAAAAGCCATAGATAAAAAAATAAAATTTTGCTTGTTACTCAGAGAGAGCTACAGAATCCAGCAGTTTGTCATCAACAGGAGTCAGAAATGGGGTCTTACAGGATTGGAGTTAGGAAAACTGGGCTAGCTAGATAGGCCTCTGCAAGTGTGCATGCTTTAAACAACAAAAAACCTCAGTATATAAAGGCATTAACATTAAGTCGTTATGTTGAAAGTGAAAACATCCATTGCATTTAATTTGAAGAAAAGCCGTGCTTGCAGAGAAGCCTCTGTAATATTTTCACTGGAACAGTTTTTTACAAAATGTCTGGTCCGATGGATGAGATGTAGGAGCTTTGGTCACCATGTCAACTTAGGACTCGTTGAACCATTTTCAACAAGTCCCAATGCGTCAAACATAAAAAAGAGGGAGAACAAGACTTGTACTTCCTGCGAGATCCATGTTAAAGCCCATTTTGGTGATTCAAGGGATTTTGAATTGCTGAAATGGGTAAATTAATTATAAGCTGATTGTTGTTGCAACTGATAAATGATGATACACTCATCCATATATGCCTGTGCCAGCCCTCCTTCTTTAATTCATAGTGAGCTGTTAACTACAGCCTCAACTCACCTCTGCCTAAAATTGAGGAGCACAAAACAAAACAAAAAAAAAAAGTTGAAGATCAACAACAAAACATATCTTATTTTTGTAACAGTACCAGGCTGCTTGTTACAGGGGTAACATGTACAATTACTAATGTGCTGCTGCACCTCAATGTGTGAATTGGCTAAATCCTTGTTGCTTCGTACATGAATGCCAGCACTTACTTGCACACCATCAGCCCCTGCAGGTCACTCCCACTAATGGCTTGCATAAAGGGAAGCTGTCCTTGACCTCATTAAGTTTCTGTTGTTAGCCTTATAATCATTTGACTTAGAAGTTAAAGATTCAATTGTGGATGAACTCATTACTCTCATGTGGTTTCTTCTCCTTCAGTTAGTTTTACAGACACTTCAGAAAGTATGTTTTTTGAATAATATTTTTTACTCTTAGCCCTAACGATTACCAACCTCCTGCCCCCTACTGGTTCGTTAATTCCTCCTGACCTCTGACTTCCTTGGACAATATGGGAGAGAGGTAGGACTTACAAGACATGGCCATCATCTACCAAGGATTGGCTGTTTTGTTTTACACAATCCTAATATTTTTCTATTGCTGGCAGTAAGCACAGTGAAAGACCTGCTACACTGCATCCAATGCAAGTGCATCCTGCAGAAATCCATGACTCCAACTTAAAATGCATGCTCCCTTCTTACTGAGCATGCAGACCCCTCTATACCTAATGCAAATTCAATCTAAAGCCTGCAGCCAGCTGGTGAACTTCTATTAGGATTCTGTCTGCAGTATCTCCACAACTCATTTACAAAACTCTTTTGAACATGTTTGTTACCATATGTGATTCACCCAAAGGGCATCATACCTCAGAAGGCAGGTCATAATAGGCTACTTCCCTCTCTACTTAAATCAGCCTTGTTATATTATAGTACATGGAAAATATTTCCATGAATTTTGTAGTTGTTTACATTTAATCAGAGGGAAATTGTTTTTACTATCCTCGGTGAGTCCTGGCACTGGCATGCCCTACAAATGATTGTGTGTGTGTAATTCTCTGTTCTGTAAAACTCATATGCATCCTTTAGTAAACTATTTTCAGTGCAGCCCAGTAAATGCCACATCCACACCACTGTAGTATGTCCTGCAGCTGCGCATATTTATCATAATACCTGTCTATCATCTATAACCTCTGGGGGCCAGCTGTGCTGCAAGAAATAGCAACCAGGTGGATGCACCGGTAATCTCCAAGTGTAGTACCTCGCACTTAGTTCTGTACAGCTTTGGGCGTGCCATCAGTGATTGGCATGCCAAATGGGTAAGGATATCAAGGAAGACTGACAGGCATGGTAATTTGCATGACACATCATATAAATTGCTAAATATCCATGCACACAATGAACTCCATCCTCGTAGAAATTATTACTTTTTCTCCTTTTTCAGGGGGGCAAGCCCCCTGCACCCCCTTGTAGGGGCACTGTGCCCCCTACACCCCCCCCGCTTCTGTACAGATGTGGATGCCTTAAGGCCAGTTGACCAGTTCAGCACTGAAGAAGTGCTGTGCAACAGTGCTGCTACCCTCTTCAGGAAACATTTTCAGCCATTAAAATGTGACAGCATCCTATCTAAATAAACAGAGTCTTGTTGCAGTTTTTTATAGCAAATGGTTGATGAATTTCTTAATTCAGAGTGCTTTTGGAGTTACGCAGGGTCTGTAATAATAGCTGTCTTTTAATATATTTTATAAGTATAGCTTCTTGTGTTTCTACAGGTACTCAATATTAATGACATCCCCTACCATCCACAAATGAATATTCATGCGGTTGCTGCCTAGTCCGGCCTGGAGGCGTGTTTGGGGCAGGATTTGCTACTGCGCATCCTGTGAGATACTGCACTGGTAGATTACCGATGCACCATAGGATGGCTAGCTTGAGAGCTGAATGTTTTTCCTCCACCTCCTGAAGTGATAAGGCTTATAGCTCAGCTCTCTTTCTTTCTTTCTGCTTTTGTCGGTTAGGGGTCACCACAGTGGAACTCCGATAATGATTGGAAGTGGATTTTTATGGTGCCAAGTTGCCAACCCGATGCCCAACCTTCAAAGAAGGCACACCCATTCACGCATGCACCTACCTGCATGTCTTTAGATGTCATTCGACATTTTCTTCAGGATGTATGTTGTCTAGTGAGGAGGGTAGTGTGTGATGGATATGTGCGATGCAGGAAATTATTCTTTCCAATTAAATCAAAAAGAAAGTTGCTGAGTGCTTTGTAAGCTGCATTCCTGCTTTGTGAATAATGAACAGGAAAGGTATATTTAGTTTAATTACCAAGTTCTTACCACCGTATTTTAATGTTTTGAAGCAGTAAAAATGGTGGAGTAGCTGGCAGTAGTCCCCCTTTATATTGACCTGAAACAATCAAAATCATCTCTAATTCCTTTCTCTCAGACTATTTTATTAACATCACAATTATTGGTTATTGAACTTTACTAAAGCTTCAACACATTAAACAGGAAAAAATGCTTGAAACTGAGAGATTACTTGAGCTCACAGCAAGTCAAAGAAACTAATACAGTGAAAAAGTCTGTCAGGTACATGGCATTGTGTATGTACAAGTGCATGCATTCATCAACAAGGACACTAGCAGCTAAAATCCACTACCCTCCCACAAATAGCTGCTTAGAAAAAAAACACAGTAAGTTCAGCAGAATTTATTTTATTTTATTTATTTATTTGACATTTGCTGACCAGGATAATCCATATGAACAGAAGCCCTTTTTCAATAGAGGACAGGGAGAAAAGCTCCACATTAAAACTAAACAAAAAGCATTATACAATAAGATAGATCAGTATTTAGTATACAATAAAACAAACTAGCAAGTTTATATAGAGCCGGATCAAGGACACTTGCTCGAAAAAGCAAGTGTCCAAATTCATATATACCGATCACAGTTTAACGAAAGCGCTTTAATCGAAAAAGCGCTTCCGTTAAACTGTGAAAAACCACTGAGTAAATGTTTTTGCAGGGGTCTTCACCCCCCTGCACCCCCCACACCCCCCTACTTAAATATTCTCACTCCAAGGTTGCACTACAGTGGAGTAAAGGAATATTCCCTTACTCGCACCGCAGTGCAACTGGCATACCACTCACACATACTTAAATTGCTGCTTCGATGGACAGAAATTTCGGGTATGTGTGAGCCCAAATTTTGAAATTAGCGCAAGTGTCCGGGTTCCATAGAGCCACACACTATGATGAGCAATGAATTCTGAACATGCTGTACAAATCAAAACCAAGATAACTAAATGTATTACTGATCAATGCTAGGAGTCTAAACAAAAAACTCCACTCTCTAAAAGCTCTGTTTTTCCTAGAGAATGCTAATGTCTATGCGGTCACTGAGACATGGTTTAAAGCTGCAGAGAGCACACCAACAGTGCAAGGTTATAATGCCTTCTGCACATTTAGACCAGCTACTTCATAGGCAGGGAATAAAGTTGGAGGTGTCTCTATTTACATCAAAAATAAATATACTTCGAGGCTGGTCAAACAGGACAATGCACTTGAGCTGATCCATGTTCAAATCACCACCATAGCTAAAATCCAATACCACTTCCTTGCAAACTATAGGTCCCCTCTATGACCCAGGAAACCCATACCATGTATTTAAACTTAATAGAAACACTAACCATCCAACCCAATACCATATTCATAGGTGACTTTAATTGTCCCACTATTAACTGGGAATCCTATACAACACCTAATGTACAGGCACAAAGATTCTTGGATTTGTAAACACAGACTCCCTGGACCAGATAGTCAGTACACCAACCAGGGGTGCAACCATACTGGATCTGGTCCTCACTAATATGGGAGAGTGCTGCACAGCCCCTACTGTAATGCCTTCCCTGGTAAGGTTAGACCACAAAATGGTCGCCTTTGAGGTAAAAATAAAACCTGGACCCCCAGCTAAACCTGGAATATTCAGGAACTAACCTAAGGCTAACCTCCTGCTATTAAGTGAGAACATGGCAACATTTCAAGCTCCCATAAACCCAGAGAACAATGCTGCCTGTGTAGAACTGTTCACAGAAACCCTGTACAAGCATGTTAATAGCTGCATAGAGGTAGCTGTACCCACCTGGAAGAAATACAGAGCTAACTCAAAAAACAAGCCACCCTGGTGGAATCACAAAATCAATTGGCTGTATAACAGGAGGAAGAAAATCATGGCAAAAATTAGGAGGTGCAGCACCCAGCAGAATGAAAGTACTCTCATCAAACTAAACAAACAACTCAGAGGACAAATAAATTCTACCAAAGCCCAATTTGAGATACGTTTAACCTCCCTGGCCAAGGACAACCACAAAGCATTCTTTAGCTATGTCCACAACCTCAAAGGCAATACACAATTGTATGCAGAACTCCTTTTAAATGGAGCCACCTATACTGAGCCAGAAGATATAGCAAACTGATAAATTCAGCTCCAACTTTACCCCTCTCACCCCCTTAACCTTCCCTCAGGAAATATCATCAAATATAACTCCCCCTACTATCACTAGGGAACAGGTCCTTAATGCTCTCTCTAAGACCAAGAACACTACATCAATGGGCCCAGACAATATCCCAGGATGCCTTCTACATAGCATGAAACATGACCTATCAAGGCCTCTAGAATTACTATTTAACTGCAGCCACCAAACAGGCTTCATGCCTCATGAACAGAGAAAGGAAACAATCATCCCTCTGCACAAAGTTGGGCCATCTACAGACCCCGGAAACTATTATCATGGAGATGATCAATAGAGATATAGCAAACCTCCAGACACTGGACCCAACCCAGTTTGGTTTCATCAAGGGCAGAACATGCCTACTCAGCCTGGCGGACTTCTTCAAGAAGGTCACCAAAACAATGGATGAGGGCAGAGTCGTTCACACTGCCTACCTTGACCTGGTCAAGGCATTCGACACAATACCCCACTTGTGTATTGTTGACAAACTCAAGAGGTTAGGTATAAACCCATTTGTCACCCAGTGCATAGCCAACTGGCTCACCAACAGGACCAAGGAAGTTAGAACTGGGGAGTCCACCTCTACAAAGAGGCCAGTCGCAAGTGAAGTCCCTCAGGGATCAGTCCTTGGACTGCTCCTTTTTGGCTTTTACTTCTCAGAAGTCAAGGCCAATGTCAGTGGTCTCTGGCTGACTAAGTCTGCAGATGATTGCAAATTAGGAGCTGTCATTGAATCTCACACTGACGCAAATGTTCTCCAGGAGGGGCTGACACAGACAGACAAGAGCCATGGACTAAAACTAAATGCCAAGAAATGCATAATTGTATCATTTGGGGAGTCATCCATCCCTGGTAACTATCATATTGACAACATACCCCTTAGAGTTGACCCAGTAGTCAGGGACTTAGGGACACACATAGATAGTAATTTAGCATTTGATCATCACGTGTCTACAGAGGTGAGGAAATCATTCTATATTGTGCAACTTATAAATAAAGGTATGGCATCTAAATCCAAGAAAGTCATTGTTCCACTGAGTTCAGCATTCATCAGACCTATCACTGAGTACAATGTCCTCTTTGTTATGTACCTAACCAGGCATATCCAACAACTGGAACGTCCACAGAGGTTTCTCACTAAAAGAATACAGGACGTAAGTAATATGTCCTATGCAGACCGCCTCAGGTCCCTAACCCTGTATTCTGTCTCCTACAGGCTTTTGAGGGGAGATCTATGCTTGGCATACAAGGCATTGTCAGACCTCACTCTGATGGACCTCCTGCATATCTACAAAATAAAAAGCACCAGAATTACCCATTCTAAAAACTTAAACCTTGCCTGTGATATAAATGGGACCTGCTGGAGGGATAGATATGTATCCCAGAGACTACCCAGTCTATGGAACAGGCTCCCCATCCATGTGAAACAGAGTTCCTCCCTAACCAAATTCAAGTGAAACTTGTACAATTGGATGGGAAACTGGACATTCATCCCTGGTTTGGCACCTATGTTTCTAATGGACAGAGGTATCTTGTAAATTGTTCATCTCCCAGGCCCATGCTTACATTTATCAAGGGTATCAGAACTTGTCAGAGATTTGGGATGCATGGCTAGGCTTAAAAAGACCCTTGTAGTCGTTAACTTAGTAAACATCTACGAACCTATGAAATATCAAATGCAGTGTAGTATGAGACAAAGGTAAGCAACCTTTTGTAACAGTAAAGTAAAGATAAACTGCTACTAAGCACAAAGAGTAAGAGGATGAGGTACCAATACCATAAGAAGTAATAATGAGCAACATTTCTGTATCATCAGAGTTAGGATAGATTAGAATGAATCAGAAACTAATCCTCTCAAAAAGCAAGTGTAGTTTTGATGGTATCAGTGTTTATTTTTCAGTACTTAACCTTGTCACCTGTGATATTTCTCTATCTAGTCATTCTTTATTCCTCTTGACTGACAGATAGTAATAATGTTTACTCTACAACACATTATCTGTTGTTGTTTGTGTAGCATAATATTACGAAAACAGTTACTCAGTCATAATATCCATGTCTCTATGGTGGTATACACTGGCTGCAACAACTGCTATTATAACCATTTCTGTTTGCACAAAACACTATTTGTGAATGATGTTCTTGTAAATCTCCCTTTCCTAAAGATGCACTAGTCTTAGATATGATTACTTTAAGAAAGGAGGTACAACAACAGTTCCACTATGAATAATCACATTTAAAACCTTAGCAGGTCTCTATTCAAAATAGACCCCGGGATTCACGAAGCTTAAAATTCTGTGCAGGAGCAGTGTAGCTGGTCCTGCACAGAATATGGCCACCAAGTGATCCAGGAACGTCCTGCTTTCACGTGCATGAGGTTCCTACGCTGTTCCTGCACAGAAGGCCATGCAGTATGCTAATCAGCTCATTTGCTGATGAAAAACATGCAAATGAGCTGAATTAGTGATCCAGGAAGCAGGCAGGTCTCCGTGCAGGAACAGCAGATGTATTTGGCTAGTAGCTGAATATATTTCTGCAAAATAGAAAACGGAGGCATGACAGCCTCAAAGAAAGCATGTATTCCCTTTATGAGGCATGCCAATGGCAAAATATATGGCCATTGGCATGAAAAAT
Source organism: Protopterus annectens (assembly GCF_019279795.1). NCBI lineage: Eukaryota > Metazoa > Chordata > Ceratodontiformes > Protopteridae > Protopterus > Protopterus annectens. The sequence continues at coordinate 1,313,040,925 of NC_056739.1, forward strand.
AGTTTATTTTTTTTAAATAAAACTTTTTTTTTTTTTTTTTTTTGGCCGATCTCGTCTGTTTAAGCATAGGACAGTGGTGCGCAAATGGGATAGTGCCAAAAATGCAAAAAAAAAAAAGGGAAAAAATCAAGTTTTAGAGAAATCTGCATTTTGTCATAATAGTCAATAGCATGCAAAATGAAAACAATACCAGGGAATAGTGCTCGCTAAGGGGAAAGGTTCAGTGTAAGTGTGGTAACTCAGGAGTAAGGTAGTAGTGTATGCAAATGAAGGGATTTATACTGAATCACAAATTTCTAAGTGTTAGACTGCACCTAACCATGTAGGTGCTCCAACACCATGGTGTAGACAGGAGGAGCAGCTAACATGAAAAGGGTGTGTGTGTCATGATTGCTGTAAGCACATTGGAGCTCAGTGGCCAGTGTTTGCTCTTAGCTAAGCACAGCTAAGGCAGGGTGTGTGTCCGAGGCTGTATTTCCCTATCCCATGAAATGCAGAGCGTGTTTGCATCTAGGAAAGGCCAGTTCTGCTTAAAACTGTTTACTTTAGCCAAAGGAGTGTGCACGGCCTGCACTGGGCCTAAAACACAAAAAAAAATGGATAGTAGAACTGTTGACATATGAGCACCGGGAATGCATGGTGCACATCAGGGCTTAAACAGAGAGGAAATGGGAAAGGGAAACTGCAGAAGGAAGGCAATCTCGCAGGTGAAATGCATCAGAATCAGACAATTACACAGGCAGCATCCCAGCACACTACTGTAAACTATACAAACACCTTTCAGTCTGGTTTTTCCCACAAACTCTATGCCACTGGTGGACACATTCAGGAGAATATTAAACTGACAAATCTAACAAAACATGCTAGGGGCTGCTGTTGCTCTGATCTATCCGCATGTGCTAGAAACTGAGGGTAGTGAGGAGGAAAATGCTGACAACCAACTCGGACTGAGGAGAAGGAGAAGAGTGTTCAGACCCAGGGTAACCTACCAGGGGCTACATGATCTGGAGATAGTAAAGCGATACAGGGTGGACAGGGACATACTTCAGCTACTTGTTGAGCTGTGCCAGCCTCGCCTCAGAGCCAGAACCAACAGAGGGGAACCCACCCCAATGGATACCAAGGTATGTGTAGCCCTAAGAATACTAGCTACAGGGACTTTCCAAAGACCAACTGGGGATATCATGGGGGTCTCACAGGGATCTGCATCCAGGATACTCCACCAGTTCCTGGATGCCATGCAAACACATACTGCTGAGCAGATTCACTTCCCCAGCACCCATGAGGAGTGGACCAGCAATATGCGTCTCTTCCACTGTGTAGCAGACTACCGAGAGGTACTGGGTGCCATAGACTGCACACACATCCACATCAAAGCACCACCTGGTGAACTGGGTAGGGTCTACATAAACCACTAGGGCTTCCCCTCCAGCAACTGCCAGGTCATGTGCAATGCCCAGGGCATTATCATGAACGTGTGTGTTGGCAACCCTGGAAGCTACCATGACTCCCACATCTGGCATTCATCGCAGCTGTACCAGGCGTTTGCCAGTGGGGACATCCCATATGGCCAGTTGGTGGGGGATGCTGGCTATGCACTGTAGCCATGGCTGATGACACCTATCAGAAATGCACACACACCCACACAAGAATGCCATAATGAGGCAAACACACAGACCAGGATCATGCTCAAGTCATGGTTCCACTGCTTTGACATATCCGGTGGAGCCTTGCAGTACTCTCCAGCCACATGTGCACACATGTTCATAGTATGTGCCATGCTACACAGTATGATCCTGCAGAAACAACTGCAGCAGGAACAAAATGGGAAATGGCCACACAGCCCCCCACCATTGCCAAGACATCCACAGGCACAGAGTGACACAGAGGAGGAACATCCTGAGCCTTCCCCTGTAGGCAGACGGAGGCATGCCCAGTATGCCCTGGCCTTGGCAAAGAGGCAATGCATATAACATACACTGACACTGTAGGGCCCCAGGGACTGATTTCTCTCTCTCTCTCTCTATCTGACTCGCACACACAGTAAAATGGATGCCAAATATCACACCACCTATACCTGACCATGTATAGGCAGTGTATTGCATGCATCCAACATAGTCAGTCCTCAAGAACCACCCTCACAACACCAGCAGGCACAAGGTAAGCCAGTCCCTGTAACAAAATAAATAAATGGAGTGGAATTTTCTGATAGCATATCTATGGTATTGATCAAGCATGTAAGGGAATGGGGTGGCTAACTGGGATAGCAGCAGACAACTGACAGCTCTATGGGACAGCAGGAAGTGCATCCCCAGTACTGCCTTACCCACACCATGCAGTACCACCTTAGCTGACAAATACCACTGCAGTATATATGGTAAGCCAAATAACTGGGGGAGGGGGTCAGAGGTTACATGCATGGATATCAAAGTGGGGGTCCCATACCCACCACCAGCGCCATACAGCAGATCAGCTGTGGAAAATCATACAGAAATGCCTGGTAAAGGCTCCCACATGGTGACATCCATGAAATCCCCACCCACAGACTGTTACATGGTGATATCACAGCAGGTCTGGCAGTGACAGTATGGTTTGAAAGGTAAGAAGTCTGAAACTACAAATCTCTATGCCAGAACAATCTGACCTGTGGTTGATACTATTATGCCTGTAGTCTAAAAGACAGGGCACACCACTATGCTAAATGGGACCAATATGTTAAGCAAATATCAGCACAGTCTGTGCAGATGTGTATCATGTACAGTTGTATCACCCACTCCCATAGCCCCATAGAAATGCAGTAACATGTTCCTAGCCTTAAGCAGCATTCAACTGTCACCCAGAGTGATGTTACAATAGTAACAGAAAGCAATTTTCAGTAACACCCACATTCAACTTACTGTTAACATCTCAGGGGTGTCACCTGCCAGGAGCCGGAGAACATATCCTCATCAGAATGTACTGTCTTGCTACAGATGGCCTGCATCGGCCACACCTGGCCTACAGGCCTCTGGCAAATGCCTATGCCTCACCCACAGTGCCCTATTAGGGAGTATCATGGGATCCATAACACGAACATAACACAGTCCACAAAATGCAAAGAGAAGCCATGCTGATAACTGCTAGGATCAAACCCGCCAGCCTTAGAAAGCCAGAAATCTGGACAAAGCAATGAATAACGGGGGGAGGAAGGTCCAAAGAGAAGGACACCTGTGAAATACTGCTCTAATAATGTTATAAAGTTGATGGAATGATTTGTATTAGCATGGAATGTCTGATGGGTATGAAGTCAGAAACTGCAATGTCAACTGTCAGTAATATCTGACTTCAACCCTGAGTGACTTCCAAAACACATTTGCTTGAAAACCAGACTTGTTTTGGGTAACCAACAAGATATATGAGTCATGGATGTGGACATTCTGTGATACTCTGTACAGGCGACAGGAAGACCTAGGAGTTTAAACATGGCAAAGCACTCACTGCAGGCAGGCCTAACCCTGGACAATGATGACATGCTGCATCCATAGAACCCTGGCCCACAATCATGGGGAGTAACACACCAATCCCAGATCACTCATCCTATGCAACATCCTGACCCCAACATGTGGCCATCCAAGCAAAATGAGGTGGGCCATACATATATGTGTGACAAATACACACCTCCAGGCTGGTCAAACAGTCTGACACACACAAGACCCTCCAAGTGCAGTCAACCATTGAGGAGCACCCAGTGCAATGTACTGGTAGCTAGAGGCAAACATATCTGCCCAGGACACCCCCCACATATGCTATCCCTAACAAATCTATTTGGAATCTGCCTGTCACCCTGATCCTGTCTGACGTATATTACCCAACTGTGGACTGGAAATCAAATCCAGCAAGAACACAAATGCAGAGAGACTCCACCATTATAATACATCACCAAGGTGCTGGACCATTTCCACAGCACCAGCAGTTAACTGCTTGTAGGTGCATCTCTCAACAGGCTGGATTGTTCAAGAATGCATAGCATTTTGCCCATAAACCTGGTGTGTGCATCATCCATACTGTATTCCTCTGGTAAATCACTGTGATGATCTGAGGAGGTATGTCACAAGGTACTGAAACAATACATGACAGTGTCAAATGGCATGTATGACAGATGTTTGCTAAAACAAGGCCTGTAACCATAGCAACTCATAGATTACTAAGAGAAATTGCCACAATCACTGTATGGCCCATTCTCCCCACTTTTTGATAGGCTATCTTCAGGTATCCTGCACCAAGAAGTTGACATGTATGGCTGTAGCACAAAACAAACCAGACTGGAGTACAACAGTCCCTGAAATGGAGTCCCACATGTACTATAGAAGGACACACTGGGCATGCTCATACACTTAGAGAAATGTTAGTATGATCTGGGAATGAAAAGGCCTTCCCCACCCAGTGCACTTCCTATTGCCCCATCTTAGCAGTCCTGAAGATGTCTGTCACCATAGAAGTCACTTTTGTCAGGCCCAGCCCCATAAGCTCTGTGGTGTGTGTGATAACTGCATAACACTATAGTATAAATAACTAGTTTGGTAGGAGTTCTAATCTCAGTCCCAGCAAATATGTAAGTGTGTATGTGTGTTTCAGCTAAAAGCTTTTGGGTCCTTTCAAACCCAGTACACCTCCCCTTTCTCTGCTTTAGCAGTCCTGCACATATCAGTCATCTTAGAGGTGCCTTTCGTCAGGCCTTAGTCCCATACGACCTGTTGCCCATGCAATAACTTCATAACACAATAGTATAAATAACCAGTTAGGTAGGAGTTCTAATCTCAGTCCTGGTAAATGTAAAATTGTGTGTGTGTGTTTTTGCAACTAAATGTTTTGGGTCCATTCAAACCCAGTGCACCTCCCCTTTCCCTACTTTAGCAGTCCTGGAGATATCAGTCATCTTTGAAGTGCCTTCTGTCAGGCCTCAGCCCCATAAGCTCTGTGGCACATGTGATAACTGCATAACACTATAGTACAAGTAACTAGTTAAGCAGGAGTTCTAATCTCAGTGCTGGTAAATGTAAAAG
>NC_056739.1:1313072441-1313164941 GCF_019279795.1 Protopterus annectens
TGACCTATCATGGTTTTGTAGCAGCGTACTGTTCACTTATTATTTGGACTGTGGGGTGGGGGGCAGATGTAAGAGTCATGGGTCCTTTTGTATCCAACTGTGCATGCTGCCCCAGTTATGGGTGGTCTATCAGCAGAATTATGCTTGCATGGGCATGTACATATATATATATATATATATATATATATATATATATATATATATATATATACATATATACATACACACCTCAATATATATTGTAATATATCTACATATTGTCATACACATATATGTATATCCATACATAGCTATGTATCTCTCTCTATATGTATATGTTTCTTTTTATATATATAAGTATATATATATGTATGTATATATATATATATATATATATATATATATATATATATATATATATATATATATATATATATATATATATTTGTAGATACCAATCCTTCCTGATTGCACAGTGTCTTCCCCATTGTAAACTGGCTGTAATGCATGGTATGTTTGACAAAACATCCCAAAGACCTACAGCTTAGATTGCTTAGTGGTACATAGCTGTTGCTGTAGTGTACAAGGTCCTGGGTTCAAGATCTGCAAGGGCTTTTTATTTTGTTGCTAGATAGAACAAGGGCTGTTGGATACAGAGTAATTAAGGCAGTTTTGAGTGGCTTTAAGTGGGTTCGTGTGATGGTAAATTGTGCTAATGTATGGTAAAATGAATAGGTGCTTACACATTGAGTCTTTGCTTAGCGATGCTTCCAAGTGCACAAATCTGCTTAGTATTCACATTTAAGCAATGCTTAAACCTACTTAGCAGAGATCAGCCTGGTAACCATTGCTCACATTTCAGTCTGATAATATAGTACATAATATGCTTCTATGTGCTGTCATTACAGTAGCAAGGGGTGTGAATATACCGTATGGGACACTTGGATATACATGGGTAGTATCACATTTATTTTTTTCTGTTTTCGTTTTTTTTTTTTTTTTTTTTAATACATGAGTAGTATCACATGTTATATGCACTCACACTTGCATGTTACACTGGCTACAGTGTACTGGTTGACATAAATAATTTAACACATATTGTTCTATTAAATTAGTACTTGTAACACTGCTTTTCCATGTAAAATTATATTGCCTATTGTAGTACTTGAACCATGCACCCCTGCATGCAAAGCTGGGACTCTTGAGTATTACACTGTACTGTTCTTGGTGTTTAAGCTGTATGTTATTATGCATCTCCTATTGGATATTAACATGATATTATTATATTAACTGTAGACTATTATGTTTTTTGCCCATGTCATTGGGACTGCTGTCATGTAGTAATGGTATACATGTCAGTTTCAGACCTCTGTCCTTCAAAACATTCATCTTACTGCATAGCCTGTTGCCTAACCACTTTCTTTCTGTCCTCTGTGCAGATGTGCAGATGTCAGGTATTGCTAAGGCCATACAACTATGTAGGTGCCCATATAGTATTGTGCTGTGGGCATGGACACTACTGCTGCTAGTTCCAACATATGGGACATTCTTTAATGTAGGCCTTGGCCCTTTACCTTGCCTGTGTGAGGGATATTACAGAGGTGTTGGGCTACATATTCACAGACAGCAGGTGGGAATACTTCACAGGACAGGACATTTAGTGACACCCCAACAACATGGGGGACATATCCCCAGAATAGTGAACAGATTCTATGTCATTAGTGCTGTTATACACATGTTGGGTTGATAGATTGTCAGGGTTTGTGTGGACATGCATTCAATGAGTGACTTAACACCTGACAGTTATATGTGTCTGACATACGTCTCCACTGCCATGCAGTCCACAGACTGGCCACATGCTTGCCTGTTATGTTTTGTCTGTTCCCCAGATATTTGGTGTCCTTGGGAAATCAGTTGGGGACTCACATCTCCTGGCATTACTGATGTCATATTCCTCATAAAGGATATGTTACAACAAACCCAGTAGTATCTGCAACTGTCTCAATATATGACAACAATATGTCCACTCTACCACTGTGTTTGTGCCTCTGTCCCCAAATGATGTCATCCTTTGCCCAGATGTCAATGAGGCTCAGACATATTTAGGATCATTATTCCTTGCTTTCATTCCATCACAGTGATGTAGTAGACCTACAGACATGTCAGGGAAGAGGCCATATATATGAGTCCTGAACCTGTACATTCTGAGGTGAACTGTATATTTGAGAGGTCTGTTTATGTCTGGCCATTGGCTGGCATCTTTCCTGAGCTGGTTTTCTTGTATATCTGGCCATTGTTAACAGACTGTCAGGATTGTGTACACATGTCATGTGTACATGTTATTCGGGCTGTGTATGGAGGGGGGTAAATGTAAGTATTACGGCTCCTTTTTCAGTTGACTGTGCATGTTACTCCAGTTTCTGCTGGTCTATTGGCTGTATGTGTTTGTAGGGGCAGAATGAGACATGTCCTGTACCATGGTAAGATTCTCACTCCACCTTTCTAAACATACTGGAAAATATTAATATACAACCAAGCACCCTAATACTGGGTGATTTCAACTACCCTGCCATTAGCTGGGAAAACTACTTGTGTACCAACACCTTTGCCCAACGGTTCTTGGAATTCATAAATTCCTGTGCCCAGGATCAGCTAATCCATAGTCCCACCAGGGGCTCCAATATCCTAGACCTGGTCATTACCAACATGGGAAATCACTGCTCCACACCTATGGTCACCCCCTCATTGGTCGGGTCAGACCATAAGCTAATTACCCTTTACATCCACATCCCACCCCCAGTAAGGAAACCTCCATAAAAAAACTTCTTCAAAGCCAACGTCATGCTACTCAAGTCAGAAGTTACAAACTTCATGACACCCATGCAGACGGGAACTGAAAGTTCAACTGCTGAGTCCTACACCAAGGCACTGTACGAGCACATCCACTCATGCATGAATTGTGCCATCCCAAATAGAACCAAAATGCTCTCCTCCAAAAAAAAGAAGCCAATCTGGTGGTCCCCTGCCATAAACAAACTTTGCAACAAAAGGAAGAAACTGTTGCAGAAAAGAGGAAAATCCCAGGATGCAAAAAACTCCCTTACCAGCCTCATTAAGAAGTTGAAATCCCCCATAAAATCCTCCAAAGCTAGTTACAGAAATAAAATTGCCAAAGATTCCAAAGACAACCACAAGGCATTCTATAACTTTTTCAAGAATCTAAATGGCAATGCTCAGATCTGCTCAGAGCTACAACAGAATGGCATTAAATATACTGATCCAAAGGATATTGCCCATATCCTGGCAGATCGATTCAGTGCCAACTTCACACCCCTCTCACCCCCTAAATGGCCCATCTCAATACCGGAAGATTGCCAAATTCCAGTAATAATGGTCACACAGGTAAAAAACGCACTCTCCAAAGTTAAGAATACAGCATCCATGGGACCAGATGACATCCCAGGCAGTGTCATACATGAACTACAAAATGAACTGGCACCTCACCTAAGTGTCATGTTTAATCATACCCTCACCTCAGGCTTCGTGCCCACTAAGTGGTGCACGGCTACAGTTATCCCACTCCACAAGGGGGGATTCACCTTCGATCCAGGAAGCTACCGCCCCATCAGTCTGAAGAAACTGATTTGCAAGGCCATGAAATGTATTATCAGGGAACTTATAAAAAAAGACATTGGCAACCTTCAAACACTGGACCCCACGCAATATGGGTTCATGAAGGGCTGATCTTGTCTCCTGAACCTGACTGACTTCTTTGAATCAGTCTCCAGAGCTGTGGACAAGGATAAGGTGGTCCACACAGCCTATCTAGACCTTGCCAAGGCTTTTGACACCATCCCCCACTCTGGAATCATAGATAAACTTACTAAGATGGGCATTAATCCCTACATCACTCGATGGGTTGCCAACTGGCTTACTGACAGAACCCACACTGTAAAAGTAGCCGACTCCAAATCCAGCTCTGGACAAGTAACAAGTGGAGTACCTAAGGGTTCAGTCCTGGGACCTCTCTTGTTTGGCATCTACTTCTCTAAAGTACAGGCCAACACTAAGGGACTCTGGCTAACAAAGTTCGCAGATGACTGCAAACTGGGAGCCATTATTGAATCCCCAAATGATGTAGATACTCTACAAAAGGGCCTTACAGAAACAGATGCTTGGTGCCAGAGCCATGGGCTCAAGCTCAATACCAAGAAATGTATAGTTGTCCCCTTTGGGAAAAAAACATGTACCCATGAACTACCACATAGGTGGCAGTACACTAAACACTGAAAGTGTGATAAGAGACTTAGGGACACAGGTGGACAGTGGTCTCACCTTCGATAACCACATCAGTCAGGAAATCCTTCTATGTGGCACACCTCATCACTAAGGGCTTTTTATCCAGAAAAAAGGAGGTCATTGTCCCACTGTACTCATCCCTCATCAGACCCATTATAGAACACAATGCCCCATTTGGTTATGGACCTCTCAAGACATCTGCAACAACTGGAAAGGCCGCAGAAATACCTCACTAAAAGAATCACAGGCCTAAAGCAGATGCCCTATGCTGACCACCTTAAAAAACTCCAGCTATACTCTGTCGCATATCGTCTACTCTGAGGCGATCTCTGCTTAACATACAAGCCATGTCAAACCCAGAGCTGTTGGACATGCTACACTTAAAGAAATTCCAATCCCTCAGAGCCACACTCTCCAGGGATCTAAACATTGTCATCACAATAAACAAAACATGCTGGAGGGATAGGTTCCTGACCCAGAGACTCCCCAGACTCTGGAATAGGCTGCCTATACATGTCAAGCAGTGCGCCTCTTTGTCCCTCTTCAAAAAAAACCTTGATGATTGGATGGGAGAAAGGAAATTCACCCTGGGGAGCACATTAGTCACCCTGCTAGACAGGGGTCCAGGGAAGTAAATAGTGTGGGAAGAAATAGCCAGGGAATTATTATGGCTAGGCTTGAATAGGCCCTAGGGCCGATAGCCTAGTACCAACCTATGAATCTATGAACCTATGGTCAGGATTCAGACTACACTGAGAATTGGGCCATTATATGTAGGGCTAGTGTGTTAGTAGCACACAATTATGTATTTGTTCACACAGTCCATATACTCTACTGTTCACCTGACTTACCGGTATGTAACTGTGTGTGTGTGTGATGATATTGGTTGTGGGTATGCACTTTCACTCTAGTGTGTGTTTTTCAGTGCTCTTGCATCCCTGTAGTGCCTGATATATTTGCAAATATGTGTAATTACCCAAAGCACATTTCCTATTTCAATTAGTTGGTGCTATTTCACTAAATATGTGTGACAGCACACAGCAGGGTGTTACTGCAGCAACTGTGTTAGCTTATCTACTCTGGTACTTCAGCTACATCCCCATTTTTATGGCTTCCACCCACCACTTTGTCAGCCTTGGTCAAGATTCAATGCAGTAAGGGGTTCTGAGCATGCCTCTCAATTGGCTGGATTATTTCAGGATGTCCAGGTTTATTGCTCATATGTCTGATCTGTTTTACAGATTATTCTCATTTCTCTGGTTTATCACTGTGATGATATTATGATTGTTGTCAGTAAATGATGACAGACATTTCATTGTCATACCTCACATCCATCAGGATATGTATGCTGAAATAAACTGTGTCACTCTGTCAAGAAGAGTACAGGGACAATGACCTCTTTCTTCCTGGATGCAAAAGCGTTAGTAATGAGATGTGTGATCACAATGGAAAGCTGTACCCAGATCTCTTGCGGCACCTTCTGTGTTCAGGGGACTACCACTGATGTGGTAATTTATGGGAACAGGATTTTTTTCAAATGGGATGACAACACATTTTCTGACATCGAGCTTAAGGCCATGCCTCTGACATCAGTCACTGGTCTCAGTGAGGCCTTTCTGTAGGATGCCAATGTCACTTGGATAGTTAATAATAGCTCACAACTTACAACTGTCTGCAGACTTTGTCAGCCAGAGTCCCTGCATGTTGGCATGGACTTCGGAGAAGTAGACACCAAACAGGTGACGACTCAGGATAGAACCTTGTGGGACTCCGCTTATGACTGCACGGCAGTCTGACTTGTAGCCAGCTATTTTCATACTGTGAGTTCTATCTGTGAGCCAGTTTGCAACCCACCTAGTAATATAGGGGTTGATGCCTAGCTTAGTGAGTTTTTGCATGATTCCTGAGTGGGGAATGTTATTAACGGCTTTGGCCAGATCAGGGAAGGCTGTATGAGCCACCTTGCCTTCATCCGCAGCTCGGTTGACTGCCTCAAAGAAGTTGACCAGGTTGATTGAACAGGCATGACCTACTCTTCACCAAACTAAACTGTGTGGAATCCTGAGTCTGGAGATTCCCATATCCCTGTTTAATAGGTGAATGATGATGCTTTCATAGCTTTGCATAGCAGACTTGTCAGGCTAATGGGGCAATAGTTCCCATGGTCTGTAGTTGCTCCTCCTTTGTGGAGAGGGGTGACTGTAGCTGTGCACAATTTGGTAGGGACAAAGCCTGAGGTGAGGCTGTGATTGAACAGGGCACACAGGTGAGGTGCCAGGTCACTATGTAGTCACTGTAGAACACAGAATCCATGCATTTGCGTACGTGTTCAGAGTGCATTGGAGTTTGATTTTGCAGTCATGCAACTAGTGTTCATTTGCATGGTTGGTGTGAGGTTAGCCACCTCTGTTTTTAGGAGACCAAAGGTAGCTTTGGAAAAGCTTTTCAGGGCGGTTACCTTTGCAGGGGGGTGGGAGGGATGTGGATTTCCAAGGTGCTGACTTTGTGGTCAGATCTAACAAGGGAGGAATTGACTATTGCTGCACAGTAACAGTTGCCCATGTTAGTAATGACTATGTCAAGGATATTGCTACCTGTAGTGGGTGCAGGAACGAGCTGGTCCAGGCCATTGGAATTAATGAATTCCAGGAAACGTTGGGCAAGTACATTGGTACATGAGTAGCTTTTCCAGTTAATGTTGGGATAGTTGAAGTCAACCAGTATGAGAGTGTTAGGCTGGACACTAATATTCTCAAGGGTGATTAGAAACATGGAGTGTGAGTCTTGGGACATGGTTGGGGTCCTATAGCAGGCTACGACTTGAATCACTGTCCTAACCAATGTTAGGTACACCTGCAGTATCTGTGATGCATTATGTTGGGCTACCAGTCTGGAGATGTCTGCATCCTTTATGAATATGAAAATACCACCACCTTTAGAGCTTCAGTCCAAGCTTTGCAGCCAAAAGGTGTGGAATGAGTTATAGTCTGGTAGTGCAGGAGTGCTTTCTGCTGCCTTTAACCAAGTCTCTGTAACAGCACAAATGTCAATGTTCTCCATTTTCAGGAGTGCTTCCAGTGAGTGCAGTTTCAGATTAAGACTTCCAGTGTTCAGCAGCATGACCCTCATATTGCATGTGTTTGTAGCTGTTATATATTTATGTATATTTCTGTATACATATACATATATATATATATAATTGGTTCTACCTCACTTCAACGACACGCCGGAACATCGACAGGGAAATCGCGAGCCCCAGAAGATCGACAGCGCAGAAGACCGACGCGACGGGACCTAGAAGATCGACAAGCAGAAGACCGACCCGACGGATGAAAGCACCGACGCCGAGGATGCCGAAATGGGAAAAGGCTGTGTAAGTATGCGGTAGTGACGGACGTTAGGGTGCGAGTAAGGTAAGTGGGGATAGGGGTGGGTTAAGTGAGTTAGGGTTAGGAGCGGTCAGGTAAGTGCGGTAGTGATTGTGTTTGGGTTAGGGGGATAAGTGAGTTAGGGTTAGGGAGCGGTCAGGTAAGTGTGCGGTAGTGATTGTGTTTGGGTTAGGGGCGGATAAGTGAGTTAGGGTTAGGGAGCGGGTCAGGTAAGTGTCGGTAGTGATTGTGTTTGGGTTAGGGGCGGATAAGTGAGTTAGGGTTAGGAGCGGGTCAGGTAAGTGTCGGTAGTGATTGTGTTTGGGTTAGGGCGGATAAGTGAGTTAGGGTTAGGGAGCGGTCAGGTAAGTGTCTTGTAGTGACGGACGTTAGGGTTAGGGTTTGGGTCAGGGTTGTAGGTAGTTGTGTATGTATGGTTTAGTGTGGGTTTGTAGGGATTTTGGTGTGCTTGTGTTGTGTATGTGGTTTTTGGACGGGGAATGTGTTTTGGTTGTTGATTGTGGTGTGTGAAGTGTATGAGGTTTCGTGTTTGTGTACCGTCGGTTATTTCGTTGTCGGGCATGTGGGATTTCGTGTTTTTGTACTGTCGGTTATGTGGTGTCGGTGATTGCGTTGTCGGTGTTGTGGTGTTTCGTTTATGTGAGGTAGAACCATATAATTATATACATATATGTATGTATTTATTTACTTTTATATATATATATATATATATATATATGTGTGTATGCATATATGTAGATATATTTCATATGCATATCTCTATATATATCATGTTTAGATTGTCCACATATATGCAACTCGATACATATAGACATGTATATATAGAAAACCTTACTCATTCTACAGAATCCTTTCCCTACTGTTGAATGACTCTACTAACTGATATGTTTGGAAAATCATCATTATTTTAAGAGCTCAAATTGTGTAATGATTCATTACTTTGACTGTAGTTTACAGAGCCCTGAGTTTAAGACTTGCTAGGGCTTATTTTGTTGCAAGGCAGAACAGGTGCTACTTGAGAGAGAGGATAAGGGCAGTATTTAAAATAGGTCCCTAGTTTGGGCTCATTGACTCCCTTTGGACAGATTTTTTGCAGTAAGAGGTTCAGAGTATGGATTTGAGGTACGACTGCAATACAGATATATATTTATGTATATATATATATATATATATATATATATATATATATATATATATCGGTCTACTTTGAAACATCTAAAACCCATAACACCTAATTTCATAACACTGAGACCAGAACATCTAAAACCCATAACATCGAATTTCATAACATCTAACACTACAAATCACAAGAAAATAACATCCCCTCCACATATAATGACACCAAACTACCAAACACACTTTTTACTAAGTTTCTGTGGGGAGGGGCCAAGCCCCCCCTGCACCGCCATGTGAGGGGCTCCACCCCCCTGGCACCCCCATAAATTAAATATACCAACTCCAAGATCGCACTACAGTGGAAAACAGTTAATTTCCTAACCCAACTGTATTAAGCCCCCCCTGCAGAAACATAGTAAAAAGTGTGTTTGGTAGTTTGGTGTCATTATATGTGGAGGGGATGTTATTTTCATGTGATTTGTACTGTTAGATGTTATGAAATTCAACATCCTGTCTGCGCCCGTGCCCAGGTGAGGGATGAGCCCCATCCCCTGAGGTGGTTCCACCTGAAGGTGGTGCAGGACCAGTGGATGAGGAGGCCCCAGGGTAGGTCCCAGATGTGCTGGGGCCTGGTGCCACGGCCAGATGAGGCGGGAGAGGCTGATCCACTGGGATCAGCCTTCCCAGATGCGCTATGGTGTTGCAGTTTTAGAACATATGTTGGTTAGTCATGAAAAACACATTTCAGGATTAGTTCTAACAGCATGCAAAAGTATTTCTATTAACCCAAAACAACAGATTTGGAACAGTTGCATAGGAAATAGAACACATGCATATATGGAACCACAGTGGGCATTATAACGGCATGCAGGTTACATTAATAGCAACAGGCCACCAATGATAGTATTTGAACAGGGAACATTAGTAGAAAAACATTTCAGTATTTGTAGAGCAATAGGACACATGTCCCAACAATAGGTGTGGTGAAAAACATACACATTGATTTATGTGTTTAGATGATTGGTGCAGATAAGGTGGGGAAAAGTGATGTCAATTAACAACTGTATATACTTGAAGTGCTCACAACTTTAATGATCATTGCTCTAATCATTACTCAACAGGTACTACCTCACTTTACAACAACCTATGGCCTTGGGTTGGGCAGTGGTATGTTTGCACACAGTGTGTAATTATAGACTTCTTATAGCTACTTTATACCTTTTCTTACCTGGCAGACCTGTGGAGGTAATTTCTCTTAACACTACCTGACTGTTTCTACACATATTCAGATAGTCAGGGTTACATATGTGCACTCATACTGTGTGTGTGTGTGTGTGTGTGTGTGTGTGTGTGTGTGTGTGTGTGTGTGTGTGTGTGTGTGTGTGAGTGTGTGTGTGTGTGTGTGTGTGTGTGCGTGTGCATGCGCGTGCATGTGTGTATGTGTGTGTGTGTATGTATGCTACTGCCATATTCTGCCTTGATTTCTATCGGTCACCTTGGTTGTTGGCAGCAGTGACCACTAGCTGTGACAGCATGACACTTGAACATTTCTTGGGGGAGACCACTTGGTGTATGTACTTATCTTGCTGTCATCTGCAGCTTTGGGGTTGAACAGTGAGTGTTGGACACAATATAATTACAGCCTTGTTATAGCTAGTTTATACCTTTTCGTACCTGGCAGACCTGTGGAAAAAATTTCTGTTAACACTACCTGACTGTTTCTACACATATTCATATAGTCAGGGTTACATATGTGCACTCATACTGTGTGTGTGTGTGTGTGTGTGTATGTGTGTGTGTGTATATATGAATGCTACTGCCATACTCTGCTTGGATTTCTATCGGCCACCCTGGTTGTTGGCAGCAGTGACCACTAGCTGTGACAGCATGACACATGAGGAACATTTCTTGGGGAAACTACTTGGTGTATTTACTTATCTTGCTGTTATTTGCAGCCTTGGGGTTGGACAGTGGTTGTTGGACACAGTATAACTATAGCCTTCTTATAGCTACTTTATACCTTTTCTTACATGGCAGACCCGTGGAATAAATTTCTGTTAACACCATCTGACAGTTTCGATACATATTCACAAACTCCTGAGTGAAATTGTGCATACAGCTTATTACCAGTCCCGGGATTCAAACCATGCCTGTTTGTGCTAAAAATACAAGTTTGTGTTTCATTGCTGTCTTTTGTTTGACTGTTTTCTGTCTAATACTCTCTTCATATAGCTAATCTCCTGTTTTACAGCTCCACAACCTTTGTCAGATGAGCCTTGATTGTTTAATGTTTTCAGAGCTATCGTTGCTATGCATAAACTGTACACATTTCACTTTATACAATACCAAAGTAAACATAACCAGTCTGGGGTTCTGACTTTTACTGACAGTACTTACAATTATATTGATATATAACCTGTATGTCAGTATTACTCTCCTACGGGCTTGTTTATTCAGTACAAACCATACCCATTTTTAAATACTGCAAGGTGACATAATACTTATTTTTATTTATTTGCCCTGAATACTACAAGCTAGATTGTTACTCACCAGCCTCGCGAAGCAGTCTTAGCAGCCTGCTGCAGTGGGCATCCAAGTTCACAGCCCTCTCATCTTCAGCTGTACAGGAGATAAGAAAAAACATTTATGCATACCTATCCATCATATACACAGGCTGAACTTTGAAAAATACTTATTGTGACTGATACTTACACACGCCTGGAACATTCCCCACCCAGTCATCTTGGACCCACTATCCAAGAGCTCCCTCTTCCTCCGCTTCAAGTCGGCAAAGTAGTGCCGGACCTGCTCACCAGTCCAATGGATGCCAGTGACACTGGTGAGATCATGGGCAAGATGTTTCCAGGCCTCCACTTTGTATTGGGAGCCCTGGTAGTGGTACTGCAGCAGTCTCATGTCATGTTTTTTACAAGGAGTCCGACCATGACCCTGGACTCCTGAATCCCCCAGAGCTGCGCTCAAAAGTGCACACCTTCACCAACACCACCCATACTCCAGCTAAGCACATCAGGAAAGTAAATAATGTGGGAAGAAATAGCCAGGGAATTGTTATGGCTAGGCTTGTATAGGCCCTAGGGCTGATAGCCTAGTACCAACCTATGAACCTATGAACCTATGAGCTCAGTTTAGCATTGCTCAGCTGTTATTTTATGGACTATCATTAGTATTTTTATTTATTATGATTATTATTATCATTATTATTATTATTCACATTTTATGTACTTTCATTAGATTACATTCTTTTGTGGCTATACTGTATGGGACACTTGTGTTTATGTGGGGGTTTCACATCTGTACTACACTGACACCTCACATTTGGACCTGCTACACTACCCTGGTAAACAAATGTATATTATTCACCTATTTTTAATAAATATACTTTTACTGCTGTTTTCACAAATAAAACTTAATGGACTGCATTGGGGCTCAAATTGTGAATGACTACATGCTAAGCAAAAGCTCTAATCACTACGCTACTTCATTTACACAATTTTGGCTCTACATTTCTATTTAGCTCATTGTAATGTGTAAGCTAGGCTGAGCATAGCTGTGCTACGAGCACAATCGCTCAGCTATGCTTAAACTTTACTGGGGATGGGAAAAATTAAAAAAAATTAAAATCATCCCAATAACCCAATAATAATCTCTTACATTTTAACATAGTTATCTCCTTAGATCATCCCACTGCTTTCACAGACAGGAAACATTTTGTGAAGAAAAGTCCAGAAATATAAGGGAACGCTCTGCACATTCTGAGATGATATGGACAGTTGGTTTTATGTTGTGGGGGGCTGTGCTTATGTATTTTGTCTGTGGATGCTGTTATCTTGTGATAACAGTGTCCGCAGTCACTATTACTAGTTTTAGAATTGCCGTATGGCAATTCTAGAGTGCAGGGGGTGTGTTCGAACAATGCACTCATTTTTGTTTTGTGGCCATTTAGTGAATACAGCAGTGCGCCCTCATAAATATGCAGGCCACGCTGCTGCCTAGATGGCCATGGAATGCTCCATGCAAGAATAATACTATTCTTGCACACAGCTTCCTGAATCCTGGGGAGAAACAACCCCAAGGACTCAAAACACAATATGTATATCTATGGGAGGCTTTGCATACATCTACTGTCATTATAGTTGACAACTGTTTTGTAGACACAAATTGGCCAACAAAACAACTGGTCAGCAGTTATACAGAGCTGTCTAATGCCAGACTTGGAGAATATGCACTTTCACCCTGTATTGCACAATCTCATAGTTTGAATATATCATTAGCAGATGGTATGGAAGCTGTATATATGTGTGTGTGTGTGTGTGTGTGTGTGTGTGTGTATAAACAAACACACACATTTCTGTTTATACATATTTCTGTTCACACACACACACACACAAAATCACAGAGAACTCCAAGATTGCACAAAGTCAAAGAAGAGGGAGAATGAGAGAGAAAGAGAGTGAGAGAGCTGCAACATTCTCTTTCTCCCCCTCCTCTCAGTGTAGCCACCATGACAGGACACCAGCAATCATTCAGCTTTGACATTCTCGGCATCGATCAACTGGACAGTGACAAACAACTGGTCACTCTGAAATGCAACCACATGCCAGGATATACAAGGCTCATCCTTATTCCCACATAATTGCATAATTCTAATTCCATTACATTTTTATGTGACTGGATTTTCTTTTCCTGGTAATCATAATCCTGACATAGGATATTTTCTACATTAGAGAAAGAGAAAAATAGTCCACATTTTTATTAGTTTTAAAAGCACATTAAAGAACTTTAAGGGATATCTTTACCTTTACAGAACACAGATGGGATTGCAAGGTTACACATCTAGCTCATGTAGACTAAATTGATACTTTATATCCTTTGAGAACCATGAACCAAGGCTGTTAGGAGTTTTTTGACAGCAGGTCACGTCTCAGTCCATCAATTTATGAGTCAGAGCTGCTATAAATAACTTTATAAGACCTACAGAAAGAAATTATTTTAATAGATTGTATGAGCTACTGCCTAGCCTATTGCAGTCTCTAAACATAAATAAACTTTAATCAGTTCTGTTTGTATGATTCTAAGTATGGAATGACATGGGACTGTTTATCTTAAGCTATTCCAAGGCACAGGTCAAGGCTGCAAGAGGTCATGCTTTGTGTTTTAATAGCACAAAAAAGTAATTACAGAGGTTTCTCATTGTGCATGCAGTTAGAAATACAAAGAAAATAATTAAGCTTTTGCAGACCTCCATTCACGGACCCAGGTAAGAACTGCGGCAAGTGATTTTTATTTTTGTAAAAATATTCTTCTCATCTAAAGTTCGCATTCAGTTAGCATTCTTAAATTATTTCTTTAGCATTCACTGCAAAGGTAATAAGAGTACTGTTTTACCGTGCAAGCATAAATAATAGTTACATAAAAGGGAAAAAAGCTGTAACTTGCATGACATGGTGACAAAAAAAGTTTTTTTATATACTGTTTTTTTATACATGGCAGTGGCGGGTCCCTATTATATCATCAGAAGAATAGATCATTGAACAGCATTTCAAATGGCATTTTGTCGAACATGCTGTTTGTTGAACTGTTCTTACTAAGCTCACATTACTGTAGAGATTGAGAAATTTGCCCTTTCCCCATGGTAGCGCAATCTTGGAGTTGGTATACATAATTAGCGGAGGGTGTGTGGGGTTCAACGAATGGCATTTCCAATAAAATGCCATTCATTGAACTGATGGTTCAATTAAATAACATAGACCCTTTTTAAGCACACCCACATCCCATCATGCCCACTGAATCAAACATCTAGGCCCAAGTTACAAAACAGTTGCACTCAGTGTAAATCTGCCCTGATTCCAAAAGACTTGCTCTTAGAATAAGTGACCTACTTTGGTATAAGGCCCATCAATAAGCAGGCTTACTACTGGTACCAGATTCCAAAACATCTGCTCTCTTCCTGCTCTCAGTGTAAGTGGTCAATTACACTGACAAGTGTTTTGGAACTGGGGCCCTATTTTACAGCCTCCCTCTTCTATTCCCCTATATATACTATAATTTTTATAACCAAAAGAAATACACCCCTTACTTGTTTCCCTTTATCCCAAATATACATTCATTTTATAATGTCTGCATCAACTTCCACATTCCTTCTTGCAATATTTAAAAACAAATCATAAAATCAGTGTTACTTAAAGTAGTTGGCGTCCAGTTTCCAGTATCCCCTTCCCCTTTTTATATAAGCTTCACTATGCTTTCACATATTCTCTCCCCTGTCAATCCTTCTATCAACCATTCATTTAATGCCTTCAAAATATAGTCTTTTGAACTATAATTTTTTGCACATACTTTTTGTATGTTTCTAGTTTATATTTTATTACAACAAACAGAATTTTTAACTGCCCAATTTTCCATTAAATCAACTATAAATTAATTTAAACTGTCTACTGTTTACAAAGGTTACATTGGAAGTACTTTGATATTGATTTTTTTCTGCATTAAATTGTATACTGAAAAATAAACATCATGTTACATAAATGTTGCTAGTATACAACAAACACTGCTTTTACATGACATTGGTGTTCAGTAATTCCATTGGCTGTTGAATTTAGGACCAGGATCCAGAATAACTAAAGGAAGTTACACTTTGCATTCTGATCTTTTGGATTCTCTGCAGATAACTACCTATAAAGATACAAGAATTTGTCAAATTGAGTAGAACTATTTCCATTCTCTTTCTTGGTGACTGCCTTTCTTGCAATCACTGTTATAGTCCAGAAGATGTAATATTGTTTGTTTTCCCAGTTCTGCATTGTGGCAACATTATATAAAACCAAACATTCTGAGCACTGGAAATTGTTGCTCCAGATAGCCTGTAAAAAGAAATGCACTTTATTTGAGTATTCCTTTAACACTGGACAATCATATATGATATACTTCCAACCTGCATTGATATCTGATTAAATCTCCAACAATTGATATTAACATATACATCTAAGTGAAAACCTTCCAGTATTGAACTAATGATGTGTTCCCTATGGATTTTTGTATAAGTAGCTTATTATCATTTGAGAAGTTACTATCATCATTTTGAAGTACAATCTTCCATAGGGAAATGCTGTTCAATGATTTGTTCTTTCAATGATATAATAGGGACCTGCTTAAAAACTATACTATTAGTTACAGAATTAGGAGGATAATAGAATAATATATATATATATATATATATATATATATATATATATATATATATATATCTCTTAGCATGCATGGAATATGCTGGTTGTTAATGGTCAGATGTGAGTAATAATAAAAGGTGAAAATGGGGCTAAGTAAATAGGTCTCCCCAGTACAGTATTCTTTAGGTTAATAATTAATGGAATAGTGGAAAAATGTAAACAGCAGTTGGAGGTGGTGAGGTAGAAGATACTAATAGAATTGAAAGAACTTTTTTGATATCAGTATACTTTTAGCAGGTTTACATTATGACAGACAAGATAAAAATTAGGGCTCTCCTACATTCACAGGCCAACAATCATCACCTCCTCAGTGAGAAGGTTTTGGACCTTGTCCAGATGAACCAGGTATTTGATCAAATGACTGCAGAAAAAGGATGTTATACACTATGTTTGGATGAAATAGTGAGCAGTATTGTGAATAATGACCTCAACTGATTAAGTAATAATTCACTCAAGTGTCACGTGGGTCACACTGAAGACCTTTCTTATTACAGTGGCAACCTATTTGTCAAAGGTGAGACCTCTCTATATGATTATTGCTAGCTCCTTAATAAAAGAATGTATTTTAAGTTCATTCATTTTGATGCAGAAGAAGGCAAAGAGCACCTGCATTCAGATAGTTATAGAGTCTACTGAACTTTCAGTGTCAAACATTGATAATAGCATCCCTAGTTTGAAAGTATTAACTTTTGTAGAGCTTACTAAATGGGGAGGTACACTGCACATGAAATTAGATTTAGTTCTGATGGAAAGTACCACTGTACTGTGGCATAACTTGACATGGGAAGAGACAAATGGAAGAGTTAAATGACTGATAGACTGTTACGCAAAATAATATTTAGAAGTTTTTCTCCTAGCTCGGTTTTTAAACAGTTGTTCACGTTAATTAATATTAATGAAAACAAAGAGATAATGGGTGCATTTATTACTGAAGGTGTGTTGTCCCAGCCAGGCAGGACAGTTGAATTAAAACAATGATTACACTGTTTTTGATCTCTAGTTTCTTTAAGATGGCAAAGTATGCTTCATGTTCTTTCATAAAAGGAATGCGTTAACAACGATTACTACTTGCATGGCTGCTATTGATGTTTAAGACTTTATTTTTATCTCACAGCCTGCAAAAAGACTGTGTAATACTCTCATCAGAATTTCAATAGCAAAGGTTTTATTAATGACCTTCAGTTACTAATTTCCAGTTTACATAATTTATGATAGAATTTAAACCAATGGAACATGCATTATATAACTATATGAACTATTTAAAGAACAGTGTATGTGTATATGCATAATATTTTACCCTGTCTTTTTATCATTTTATTCTGTTTCTATTAAAGGTGTCCCTGGTTGGCTGCAACTCATCTCATAGCATCCCCCACCCCCTTGATCTCTCAAACATTCAGTTTAATATTCTCTGCCGACTTTCCCAATTACCTAGCTGTTTTTGCTCTACCATTCAGTTGAATATTCTCTGCCGACCTAATGAAATACCTAGCTGTTTCTGCTCTGTAAGCTCCATTTGCCTTGTAATTCTTCTCCCCCTCTACCACAGTCCCCCTACCTAACCTGCATGTTGTGTCTCCACTCACTCTACCTGCCTTTTACCCCTGGACATTTCACACTTAAACCTGCATAATCCTGAGCCTCTTCTCCCCATTTTCTTCTTCTAATTCACCTCACATCTCTCTGGCTTCTCTCGAGGCTCTGAGACCAGACAGTCATTTCCTCCACAGACTAATGCATAAAGTAAACGTAGTATTATTATTATTATTATAGCTGTCCTTCCACAACTCAGCCAGCCTCTCTCCCTGATTGTTTTCTTTGTGTTTGCCAGTCTGCTCCTCACGGATGGTATTGCACCATCTACTCGCACAACATATAGCCATTTAAATCTAATTTTGCGGTATTACGTCATCCCGTACCTTCAATGATGCTTTGCGGCAGTTAATAGCCACACAAGACTAAGAGCCTGCGCCAGCTATGCACAGTGATCTGAGAAAAACAAAGTCTAAATGTAATGTATTTTATGTTAGTCTGTAATCTGCGATAGCATCAGTACTCCATCACTGGCCGCACTACTTTAGTTGTGTTGGTCATGCTTTGCTCATACTGATTCAAGGTTCCTGCAATAATGGTTTATATCATGGATAGAATTGTTTGTGCTTTCTTTACCAATTGGACTAGTCTGTAGAAATTATTACTTCTCTAGCGTATCATATGACTTAGAAGTAAGACCTTCTGTTACTATTTCGCCGGTTGTGCAAGGACTTATTTTCTACTCACAGTATTATCTAATGCTAGAATGCTTGTGGTCTACATGTGCCCACAATATTTTGTGTGTACTGAATTGCTTAGGCCCCTAATCAACTAGCCTACTGCTCATTTATTGAGTTTGAGTGTTCATTATTGAGTTTATTTATTGTTTTGAGTATAGTGCTACTGTGCTAAAATAATATGTTTTGCTAAAATGGTGGTGACTACGCCATAAGTGTAACCGCTAATGTTTTGAATGCATTTTTACCTATTATAATAGCTAATGTTGATTGCATCTCTCAACTACTGTAATTGCTGATGCTGTCTAAATGCATTTTTAACTACTGTATTTCTGATAAGTAGTCCCATCTTAAATAGGTTTTGAACAGTTTTATGCTCCACACCATCTTAAATAGGTTTTGAACAGTTTTATGTTCCATAGTATCCTATCTGACTGCATTCATCTTCCTCTATCTGCGTCTCCATTTCCTCTCCTATTTCTCCCCCTGCCTTACCCTGTTTTCTGCTTCCCCCTTCCCAACTCTTATTTCAGGTAAGCTTGTCTCTCTCACCTCCTCTTTTTATCTTCCCTTATTCCTTTCTCAGTAAAGGTTCTTCCTCTATACTAACTCTTAGTAAAGGTTCTTCCTCTGTACTAATTCTTCCTTCTACCCTCGTTCTAACACCAAAATCAATTTTTCCTCAATCAACCTCCTCTCTGTTCCTGTCCTGTATTTCCCCTACTCCTCTGCACTAGACTACCCCAGCTAAAACTGATCTTGTTTGCCTCACCCTTATTTCTGTCTTTATTTTGCAGGTCTCTCGCCTCGCTACAAAGACTCAAACCTCTTGCCAACCCAGGAGGTCCACCCATTCCCTCTCAGAGCCCTGTTCATCAGTGGAATCCTTCCCAGCAACAGTTCCCTTTAAGAACAATGTGTGTGTATATATTACCCTGTCTTTTTATCATTTTATTCTGCCTTCTGTTAAAGGTGTGCCTGGTCAGCCACAACTCATCTTGTAGCATCCCCCACCCCCTTGCTCTCTCAACCATTCAGTTTAATATTCTCTACTGACCTTCCCGATCTGCCTTGTAATTCTTCTCCCCCTCTACCACAGTCCCCCTACCTAACCTGCATGTTGTGTCTCCACTCACTCTACCTGCCTTTTACCCCTGGACATTTCACACTTAAACCTGCATAATCCTGAGCCTCTTCTCCCCATTTTCCTCTTCTGATTCACCCCAATTACCTTTCTGGCTTCTCTCTTAGGATCTGAGACCAGACAGTCATTTCCTCCACAGACTGGTGCATAAAGTAAACGTAGTGCTACTATTGTTATAGCTGTCCTTCCCCAACTCAGCCAACCTCTCTCCCTGATTGTTTTCTTTGTGTTTGCCATTCTCTGCTCCTCACAGTAATGGTGTATCTACAGTCTTATATGTATGAGTGAAAAATGCCTAAAATGAAAAGTAAAAGGAGGGTTTCTTTTGAGATGCCAATGGAGAAAGAGCATTTCAATGATATAAGTCTGATAATTATTAAACATGTGACACACCCAGATCTAATTTGTTTTGTATAAGCCATTTTTTTTATTCCAATCAGAAAATAATTAGACATTACTGCAGGCAGTAAAGTGGCCTAAGCAAAACAATTGTCAATTACAGTTCTCAAGAAAAGTGTTGTACTACAAAACAAGGGAAAAGGAGAAATTACATTTGCATAAGAAACATTTTACAGTCTCTTCACAATCACTGGAGCTCTGATACTCACTCACTCAATGGCTTAAACTAAGCAGAACTTAAACCAAGTGGTTAAAAGAGGATTACCTTCAGCTACTTGGCACTGCTGGCTTTGTCTACTGATTAGATTAACAATGCTTGCTTGCCCTTATGTTCTTCAGCATGAACTGCAAGTTGTAATGTATTATGTAAGCTCAGACTATATGGATTTCACAAGCACACCTATAAGAATGAATACGACAGTTTTATTTATTTTATTTTTGTTTTTGATAGCTACTTTTTCTCCAAGTTTGAGTGATCTTGGTGAGAAGTAATCCTAATGGAAGTTTTGAGATGAAACGCTTTTTCATGGGTTTTGCTGATGTGATTGCATGAAGTTTCCTGAATTAAGATACACATGTTTTGCTGGTTTACGTACTACTCAATTAAATGGTTTCATGCAATGCCAGCCAACCATTTGTGTTTAGAGAAATTTGGTTTTAATTAGACATACCAAACATATTGCAACAATAAAACTGCAGCTCCAAGCATAAGATTTTTCCTACCCATGTATATCTGTGAAAATGAACTGAAATGTAATATAAAAAAATTTTTTTAATAATGTTGGACTATGCTCCTTCTTGACTTCAAGCAGCAAAATTCCTCCTAAGCTCAGTCCAGTCTTTCCACGTAGATGAGAGAGATAGATGCTATAGCACCCAAATGGACGGCGCAGTGGTGTAGCACTTTGTGTTGTCGCCTCACCATAAGAGGTTCTCCAGTTTGATTCTTGGCTGGGGTTCCTTTTGTATGGAGTCTGCATGTCCTCCCTGCATTTGTGTGGGTTCCCTCCGGGTGCTCCAGTTTCCTCCCACATTACGAAGGCATGCATCTGGAGTATTTCCCCCCAGGCCTCCACTGAAAATTGTCTCGTTCCAAGTCAGACTTTCTGGTAAACAAATGTTAAATAATAAATAAATGCCTTTATCTTGCATGTCTAAGGGGTTTTGGCCTTTTTTCATACACTTCCAGTTCACACTCATAGCTCCTTATAGAATCCAGACATTTTTTGGGTCTAGCTTCTTTAAGCGACTTACCAGCTAATGATAGGCAGTATTCGGAAGAGCATTGAGTTATTAACAAACTGACACTTAAGACTGCTACTCTATGATGCCCTGCAGTCAAGAAATTACTCAATGTTGGTCACATATATGCATAAATATAATATGTAAAAAAAAATATATATATATATGTATGTATGTATATAAAAACTGAGAAACCTGGATGCTTTTGAGAGGTATGATGCAAAATGTCATAGTGGAATGCAGAAAGTCATTGCCGTTGTCCATGTTGTTGGTTGTGTTGAAAATAAACAATATTCCCATTTGTGTTTAATACTTCAAAAAACAAGTAACTTACAAACTGTTGAATGACATCAGGTGAAACCTTAGATGTTGAGAAAAACTGTCTGATATTTACACTAAGTTGCATATTTTATGAGATGTTTGGAGTTATTTATATTTATTCAATTAAGCATATGTTTTCATATTTCTGTAAACAACTCAATAAAAATGCACTTGTATAGGAATTTCTTACTCTCACTTGAATGTTATGTTTAACAAAAATATTCTAATGATGCATGTCTGAATTGTACAGTTTCCAAGATATGACAATTTGTTAAAGTTCAGCAAAAAACTAATTGTTTGTGTAGATTATAATGGGATTATATAGTATTTATGGGAAGGCGCTATGACTGTACTGACTATTACAACTATAAAGGAATCTCATACCATGGTTAACAGGAGGACGTTATACTCATAAAAAGATCTTTGACACCCCCAGACTCTCTTTGCTTGCCAGAACAATTACTTAGTTGCAATGCAACATTATTCTTTTACACTATAATACCAAGAGGTTATGCAGCAATTATAATATGGTGCAACACTATAATACCAAGATGTTGTGCAGCAATTACAATATGGTGTGTTTTGCCAATAAACCCAAGGTTTTAAACATTAGATACTTGCAATTTGAAACCTTAACCTTTCTCTCCATCTTGGTTATTACTTCATTCTACCAATTACATTGCTAATACTTTGATCTTTGTCTCATGTGGATGTGTACACACTCACGTGACAGCCACTTGTATGACTGTATACCGCAGCTATCTCCTTGAGATCAGGTAAATGAATAACTTCATCAATAATGGACCAGAAATGTATCTCAGTTCACTGATATCAGAGGTATGGAGTGCAACTCCTTTCTGCTCTCTCAATTTTCTAGCTCAGTCGGGAACAAAGAACATAATTAAGATCAGTTTTTAAATATTTCTAATATAAACAGTTAATACAATTTGCATTATCAAGCATTTTCTGAAAGACACAAAGTTTGAAACTAAGTATCTGACAGTATGTAGTGACTATAGTCCACAAAATATGCCAGAAAGCTACCCATTTTACAAGGAATAGACCAAAATAATTCTCTATATTTTTGCTCATGAATTCTTGACATGTCTGAAAATAATAGGGGGGGGGGGGGTCGGGGTATATACAATTTATCTGTTAACAAGTAAAACCCACCAGAGAAAGTGTAGCTTTTAAAGGTTGTCTAAAAAGTACTGCCTGAGTGACTTGCTCACTGTCACTTTGAAGTCAAATGGAGGTGGGGAAACTTAAATCCTGTACTTTTGACTGCAGGAAGCAATTCTTTAATTGTTCAGTGTCTTACATGCTAGAAAACTCTAATTCAATTAAAAGGTTAATGGCACTACAATAGATGTTTATTGATATGCATTTTCTGAACATTGAGAACTATGAAACTAAAACAAATTTAAGGGAGGTGTGGTAGCAGATGAGGATAACCGAGGTTCCAAGTTCGCAGTGAGATGACTCAGTTGTGCAGGATTTGATTTTTCCTATCTCCAGTTGTGTGACTGAGAAAGTCAAGCAGAAATCCTTAATGGGGGTCATCTCTCTCATACACACCCACACACACATATACACACACTTGCTGCTAAATATAGTAAAGGAGATTTCTCCTGACTACTGCTTAAAATTGTAGTAAAACACCTAACTGTTGCCTAAAAATGTAGTGAAAATATCTCACTTTCTTTCACCTGACTGCTTCTTAAAAATACAGTAAAATACATTTTTGAATCTTTTTAAAAGACCCATGTTCTCACATGAGGTAAGAACACTTGCAGAAAAACTAAAATGGTACTTGTCTGCCTGGGCAGAAAATGTTAACTGTGCTTGCATTGACTCAGCTGGGTAAATGGCTTTTTGTGTTACAGGGACTGGGGCACCCAGGGGGATGCATGCTCCCTATTCCCATTCTCTAAAGTCACATATGCCCCTACAACTATGTAACTGAGTGAATCATAACTAACACTAACATATAACTCATCAATTTTACTTAATATAGGCTTTTTCTGCATAAACCAGAGACTGTAGTCTATATGATTAAAAGTATTAATATTAACAAAGATAACAGAATAAGAAGTCAAGTCAATTACTTGCCATACCTTACATATTTATTTCATTATAACTGAAGTCTATATTATATTACCTATTTGCTTTTCACTCCACCGTCGTTGTCAATATTACTGCACAAGTATACTTGTATGTATTGTACACATAATGGCATTTTCTCTGATAGTGCATGGTGTTTGTTATTGTGAATGATACTATCTACTATCGACTATTACTATCAAATTTCCTACTGGTAGTCTACATATTTGCAGTCATCTCGATCCCTAAACAGGAAGACCTACACCATTGCCTTAAAAATACCTCACCAGTAACCACCTCTCTCTTTTCCCTTTAAAAAGCTACAGAAGCTGTTGATCATACCTGTACTATTAATCACCTTTCTCTCTGGTGACATTGTCAGTTCTGGACCAGCTGTCAAGCATCTGTCATAAGAAATCCAACACAAACCCAGCACTATTTCCTATATGAATATCTGCAACATTAATAACAAATGGATGAAACAAGAGCTATGCCATTTTCAACATCCATCAAATCTTCTTCTCATATCAAAATCCTGGCTAAAGACTCTTAATACATCACACTTCTCACATAATTTTACTATGTTCACAGGCAACAGGCCCAATAGTCAGCAAGGTGGTTGTGCTACGTGAGAAATTATATTAACTTTTCAAACACATTATGTGGCTGAAAGTAACTCTGTTGGTGACAGTGACCCCCAAATGGATCATTGTACAAATATTTCTTGTTGGAAAGGTCACAATATATGTTGCAGTGAGCTACATTCCCAATCTGTTCCACTGTAGCTGTAGTTGAAGCAACCATGAACATAATTTTTAATCATTCTAAGCAAAACAAACGTGTAATACTTTGTTACACAAACATGGATGTCTTAGAAACACAGAAATCACAGCTTCACATATTACCCAGCTAATAGCTGTGGACATTAGGGCAAACCTTTCTACATTTTACGTGACATTCTTTTAACCATCATGCCTGACACATCTGTGCTTATACACAGGTTTTCCCTAAGTGATCATTGCACAAGCTACTCACTGTGGTCAAGAAAGCACAAGAAAACATCACTTCATTTGGTTCTCTCCAGAGCTATTCCTGACAACTCCATTAACACTCTGTTAGTAGAACTCAGCACTACCAACTGGAACACTTTCTATTTTACCACTCTCTATCCTTTACAGTCCAATTCTCCCTACACAGAACAGATTGTATCCATTGAAGAATCTCAGAAAAAGGGTGCAGTCCATCCCTGGGTTACAGATAATATCAGGCATCGCATTAAACGTAGGGATAATGTTTGGTCTAACTGTAAAAAGGATCATTCTAATTCAGATAAATATTCAGCTAGTCCAAAGAAGACTAGACTAGCAACTAACTGGCTAAATTCATTTGTCTAAAAAGTTAGACTATTAACACTGGGAATCCCAATGAATTCTGAAAGGAAATCAAAAATATATCTTCAAACAACAATTTCCCAAAAGCTGTAAGCAGACAACAACTTTTCAGCTCTCTCTCTTATTTGATCTAGTTCATAGCATTTGTAACCCTCCTTCCAACAGCAATTGTCTGTTTAACAATGGCCCACACGCTAATATCCTCCTCCTTTTATATAAATTGCTTCAAAATACATAGTTCTGCTTTAAGATAATGATAAAAACACAGATCCAGAAATGTTTAGAAAAAGTAGACTGTGGTTATAATCTAAAGTTTCATACCATTTGTTCTAACATTCTTAGACTAGATAGCAATATATTTGCTAAACCATTAATATAAAATAACTCTCACCATCAAAGTCCTCCTTTACAGTTTCAAACATACTCTTGTCTTACCTCTACCTAAAAATACCATTTCCTAGTCCAGCTTCCAGATTTTGGCCAGTCTCAAAACTCTGCCACTTACCAAAATTGTAAAAAATGTCATGAACAAATACTGGAATACATTAATATTTACAGTATTCTCTCTAATCTACAACACTAACATCATCTGAATTACATTACCATTATGGCCATGTATAACATCAGTGATCATATATACAATAATATGAAACAAGGAAAACTTATTGGTGCTATAGTCCTTAAATTGAAAAAAAAAAAAATTCATACAGTTAATCACACAGTACTTTAAATAAACTGACATAAATTGGATTTGCATTTTAGGTTATACAATATTTCTCTAGCAATTACAGTCATTACACCTTTACCACAGTAGGGTCGAATAATGTTTGTATCTCAGCTAGTACAGTCATAGTTGTCCCACAATTCTCTTTTCTTGGTCCTCTTCTATTTTCCCTCAACATGGACGACCTAACTTGGGATCTTCCTCATCTTAACTGCATTTCATATACACTGATAATATTGTTTTCACAAGAGTGAGCAATAGTCTTCCTGTCTTAGCACTGAACATCAAAGCAACTTTGCAGCCACACGTAACTGTCTTCCTCATGATAAACTGCAAACACTGTAAAACCTTGGTAATAGTTTTTGGTAGTGTTCAGAATCGGGACCCTCAACATCACTGACTCAAATGTTACCTGTCTTCCTTTTGTTATGCAGAAAGATACCTAGAACTTCTTTTTGACCCTCGACTAACCTTCCATAACCACGCAGATATGCAAATAAACTCAACTTAAAATATCAGACAGAGTATCTAATCTTACTTCAGATGTTGTAATACCTGGATTAAAATATGCTCTCACTATCACTGCATCCTGTTGTTTATAAAATAATACTATCCTATAAAGTGCTGAAAACACTTTTTTTATGATTATTCACCTCTCACACTCAAGGGAACATTACTGAAGTATCTTAATTAAATAAAACTGGGTACATTTTAACGAAAGGGCACGTCTTCTCCTTGGTGTTCTTACTTCTAAAATACTGCATCACATATATTGTCCTCATCTGCTCAGTGAACCATCCTTTAGGAACACCATTTACTCTCTGCATGGAACAGATAGTATATATTTATACAGAACTGCCATTTTCATTTGCTATATATCAGAGGTCATTTTCCAAAATTGCCCCTGCCTCCAGGAAATCCATCTCTGAATCCGTTATACAGATGGATGAAGTTATAGATTTCAAGAAGTCACTGTGTGCCACCTAGCAAATGAAAACAAATGTAAATGTTTCAGAGACATTCCTAAGATAAGCA
This sequence comes from Protopterus annectens, assembly GCF_019279795.1. Classification (NCBI taxonomy): domain Eukaryota; kingdom Metazoa; phylum Chordata; order Ceratodontiformes; family Protopteridae; genus Protopterus; species Protopterus annectens. The sequence continues at coordinate 1,313,099,101 of NC_056739.1, forward strand.
TGCCCTATATTGTGATTCAGTGTGGTGAAGTTACTTCACTGCTGTTACTGTAGATTTTATCATAACTACTTTTAAGATTGCTGTGTGCACTGACCTTAATGTATAACTTCAGTCCACTATGCTGTCTTTCCTCTATGGTTACTGCCTCAGTGTTCATGACTTGGTTTTGTCTAGGTACTTGGCTTTGCTGCACAAGTTGCAGCTGAAGTGGTTATATGGACCAGACCATATACCTGGTTATCAAATCTTATATAAATAAATAGATAATTAAATGGTTGTGGCTGCAGTTCCACTGTCATGCCTAATGAATGGATTTTTTTTTATGAATCATTGTGCAGCATTGCAATATTCTTCTTGAAATGGGCAAAGACCTAATTACTGAAGAATTTTTATTGACCTTACCAGGGCCTTTGATCTTGATCATTCAGTTCTCCTAGGCCATCTCACTGAAATAGGCATTAGAGATGACATACTGCCCTGGTTTAAAAGCTACCTCTCTAACTGATACTTCGTAGTTAATTTCAATTCATCAACCTCTACATTAGTCCTTCTACAGAAAAGCATCCCTTAAAGATCTAGTCTGGCAACTCTCTTCTGTTTACATTAACAAACTTTCATTTGACTTACCCCATCTTCCTCTCCTGCTTTATTCTGATGACATAGTCCTATTCAGCTTCACCCATTCTATTGCTTTATTTGAATTTGAACTTCAGGCTGATTTTCAGGTCTTTATTCAATGGTTCAATGAGAAACAATTACTGTTAAACTCTTCCAAAACAAAAGCAATGCTTTTTAGCCCTAGGCATAATCTCATTTCCCTCTCCAGGCCACTAAAATCCTTGATCATCTTAATGACACTATTTATGCAACCTATACAGCTTCATAAAATTCACTTCATGAAACCATACCAAATCTCACTAATAAAATCACCCAAAAACTTCTCGATAAAGGCCAGTCATTGTACAGGATAGAAGAGCCTTCCAACCATGAATTCCACATTCTCTCAGCTTTGTCTCTGATTTCCTTACTCATTTCAGCAACATTTCCAGACCTTTCTCTAGAAGATCCCAAACTGCATCCAATACTCCCACCACCTTTCCATAAATCCTTTCATTCTACTTCAGAGCTATCATATCCAAAGACACCTACCCTGTGCTTGAACAAATTAAATTTGATGGGCCCCCTCCTAATGATAAGCTTCACCCATCATTTAATTATCACTGTAGAAACAACATCATAACCCTACTGAAACACATCTACGACCTGTGTATCACACTTAGTATTATGTGTATTATCTGGAGGATGCCATTATAATTCTTTCTAAGAAAACCAATCCCTCCAGTCCGTCAGACTTCTGACCCATTTCTCTTATCCATTCCCAAGGAAATATTCTGAAAAAATACTTTATTTTCACCTCACTCACTCAGTACATCAACCAATACCACCTTCACTCTCAAGAGCAGCATGGCTTTTGGTCTGGTTGCAGTACATCCACAGCTATCTGGACTCTCTGTGACAACAGTCTTCTTGGAATGGATAGAGTCCTAATTGCTTGAGCAGTTTTTATTGACCTCACCAGAGAATTTGATCCTGCTGATAACTCAGTTAGCCTAGACCATCTCACTGAAATAGGTATTACTGATGACACACTCCCTGGTTGAAAAACTACCTCTCTAACTGACTTCTCAGTTAATTTCAGTTCATTAACCTCTACATTAGACCGTCTGCAGAAAGATGTCCCTCAAAGATCTATTCTTACACTGTCTTCTTTTATGTCTACATTAACAAACTTTCCTTTGACTTACCCCATCATCCTCTCCTGCTTTATGCTGATGACATGGTCCTATTCTGCTCCAGTCATTCTGTCTGTTTCCTTGAACTCGCACTTCAGGCTATTTTCATGTATTTATTCAATACATCAGTGGTAAACAATTACTACTAAGCTTCTCTATAACAAAAACAATACTTTTCTGGCACCAAGCGAAAGCTCAATTCTATTGCCAGGCTCTAAAAATCCTTTATTATCTTAGTAACACTACTGGAAAATGTTGCTTCATTCATATAGCTAGGGGGTTGGTGGGACCTCTTTTTAAATTTCCAACTCCACCTGGTATACACACACACACAAAATCGACTCTCTCTTATTCTGTGCTAATAGGATCTCCTCCTTTCTGTCCAGGCCTTGTAGAAATGCCATAGGTAAATGTATCATACTGGCTTAGCTAGAATATTGTCTGTCACTAATTGCTGCAGCTTCTAAAAAATAAATACTGTATATATCCACCATTTAGTCCATTTCAAATGCCATTTGCAGAGTCACTACTCTCCCCAAGAAATGAAAATCACTCAAAACCATTTAAAAAAATTGGTTACCTGTAAAACAATGTACTGACCTTCTACTTGCCTCTCAACTGTTTAATCAAGAATTACACCTTCCTTCCACTAGCTTTGCTGCACAGACCATGCTTTCTCAGTCCTTGGTTCCAAACTGTGGGAATCTCGCCATTAAAGATCATTCCTCTTACCACATCTCCCATTCACAAATAAAAGCACATTTCAATACTCTAGAAAAATGCAACTACAACCCCTCTAGTCATATAACTTAACTTCCTCACTTCCTTCATATGACTGCATACCTTGCTTTGACTCTATTTTTGATTGTGATCCTTTCAGCAAGTTAGCTCTGATGACACTGTATATAATACATGTATGTGCTGTGTTTTTCAATCATTCTGTATATAATATCGTTTATATTCACTTGGTACATTATATCTATATATATATATATATATATATATATATATATTGTGGTTTACTATCAAAATCGCGAATGACAGAATGCTTTCCATTCATTTGCATGAATCACAACACTGAAAAATGCAGAGGAAGAAAGGCAGTATGTCGCATCTAATGCTGATTATTTGAATTCAGCATTATTCGACATATGCCTTCCCCTACACCTTTCAGAACAGCAACAGATGTTGTAGTTTTCAGCAGTACATACATACTGCACAACACAGAAGTGCCCTTTTTTGCAGGGGGGCAAGCCCACCTGCACCCCCTGTGGGGGTGCTGTGCCCCCCTCCACTCTCTGTAATTTATACATTCCAACTCCAAGCTCACACTACAGTGATGAAAAGGGTAGATTTCTCGATCCGCACTGTACCGCAATTTCTAGTCCTAAGGTCAACAACATATGTGCGAATACACAGTGCATTCGCTGAACCTGGGACTCAAATGCATGTAGGTCAGCAAAACAGAAGTCAGCCAACTGATATTCGACATTCTGTGTTCGCCGAACCTACACTGGTCATTTTGATAGTAAACCATATATTGCATTTTGTCATCCCTCATGTATGCAATGTCTGATATCTACTGTTTTCTCCACATAGACACTGAAATGGGATCAGTGCTCTATCCCAGTTAAAAATTCAAAATAAAAAAAATGACATTGAAGCTACATGCTATGTACTGTACACCATAGTACACAATTTAAATACAGTCTCATGTATTTGTGTGTGGCTTGTCATTGTCACATTCCACTTTAATAAAGAGACAAAAGACCTTTGACGACTTTTATTGAGTCAACCATAGAAAACCACTGCATCATAACTTTATTCATAGCTTCATTTCTTTGCATACCATCAAACATCCCTTGTACATCCATTAGGGCAGCATACCACTACTCACCCTTCCCAAATAAGCAGCGTCTTCTACCCACTCACTTAGTCTTACACATCAGGCAGTATCCAACTGCTCACCTTCATCCAAAATCCAAACTTCCATCCAGACCACCAGATGCAAGCAGCGTCCAACCACTCACTTTCACCACTTCAGGCTTTCTTATGCCAAAATGCACACCGGAGGGGGAAGAGAAGAGGGACAGGCCTGCCCCTCTTCAACACCCATGCACCCCTGCCAACTAAGGCCAGCATAATACCTCAATAAACATGGGAAGGCTGGGTGGGTAATAAGATCATGCCAAAATGTGCTCCCTAAACTGCTCTCACTACTCAAAATTCCCCTAAATCCCACCCCTTGCTTACTTCATATCCTCCCTCCATCTCTACAAAAATTAACTCTTCCTAGCCCTACCTACATCTATACAACTTGCCTTGCCTGTCCAACCCTCCCCACACCATCCTTTCCTTACCTACTCATCCACCCTCCCACCAAAGATGTCCCATGACAAATTTGTCTGTTCCAAACATCATTTGTCACATTCCATTTTAATAAAGAGACAAAAGACCTTTGACAACCTTTCTTGAGTCAAACATATAAAAACATTGCATCATAACTTTATTATTCATAATTTCATTACATAGCATATCATCAAACATCATTCAGGGCAGCATACCACCACTCACCCTTCCCAAGTAAGCAGCGTCCTCCATCCTCTCACTTAGTCTTACATGTCAGGCAGCATCCAGCCACTCATCTTCATCCCAAATCCTCACTTCCATCCAAACCACCAGGTTCAAGCAGCGTCCAACCACTCACTTTCACCACTCCAGGCTCCCTTACTCCAAAATACACACCAGAGGGGGAAAAGAAGAATGAAAAGCCTGCCCCTCTTCTCCACCCACCAGCCTGACCCAGGCTGTTCCCCCTCGCAAGCACCAACCTTTTACCAACTCCTCCAAAAATAATCCAAATTCAAATCAAACAAATCCAAACCAAAATCACAGAGGTGCACTCCGTCATCCCTGAACCACCTAGGATCCCTGTCAGCAAACTAGTTATGCTGTGTGGTCCACACTCCCACCGCCCCAAAGTGCCTCAACAACCTAAAATTCACAAACCTCCATGCCTGTTCTACAGCTGAGAACTTCCTAGCATTCCTCCAAGAAAAACAGGATATAATCTCTGACTACACTAAGCAAACACTTGAGTAAAACTTTCTTAATGCAAGCGAATCCTCCCTTATCTGGTAAACCAACTGCCGCTTTGGCATTAAACCCAAATCGTTATCTGCCAAGTGCACCAACAAGACCCGAGGAAGGCCCACCTGAGCTTCTATCACTGTAAATACCTGCAGCAGCTGGTTCCACCTGAATCTTCTAATACTGTGCCATGTGAATCTCAACCTGAACCGGTGCAAACCCAACTCGGAACTGCTACTCCTAACAGCAGCCTTCCTCACTGTCCAGTAAACATATGAGTGACCTATGATGAAAATTCCGTTGCCTTAAAAATAAATAAATAAATAAATTAGAAACACAATCACCATTCCCTGTCTAATATAAGTCAAAAAGACCATCACCCTCTTATTGACCTCAATCGAGCTACCTTCCCTTGCTAAATCTGAAGCCCTACCCATTGGAAAAGAATTATTAGAAAAACCTTTCTCCATCAAAACCCATACAACAGAATGCTCTTCTCATCAAAATCAACTGCCCCTCTGTCATCACCTTACCCCGTTTAACTGGAAAACCAAATCCTGTGGGCTCCCTTATAGGACTCTAAACATTTCCTCGCCCACACCACTGGACACATCTGTTCCAACCTGTCCTTCTCTAAAACTATTTGCAAACAGAAGCTGCGGTGGTGCAGTGGTAGCATTGTTGCTTCACAGCAAGAGGTTCTCCCATTTGATTCTCGGCTGGAGCACCTTCTGTGTGGAGTCTGCATGTCCTCCTCATGTTCGAGTGGCATTCGAAAGACATGCGTGAATGGGCGTGCCTTCGTTGAAGGTTGGGCATCGGGCTGGCACCTTGACACCCTAAAAATCTACTGCCAATCATTAGCAGACTGGAGTTCCACTGTGGCGACCCCTAACCGGGAAAAGCCGAAAGAAGAAGAACAGCCATCCTGATCCATCTTAGATGTCTTTAACCGAATGTGAACTGCTCTGGGCAGTAGCATAACATCTTCCCAAACCAAAGACCCCAACAACTCGACACCCTAAAAGCCCCAAAATACATCCATACATGCACTGTCACCCACACAACATAATTCACCACTTCCCCACTTAACATAGCTAAACCCTGCAACAAAACCTTCAACACCTGCTTTGTCACCGGCCAATGCTCATCTCTGTACAGACCTTCCTCCCTACTCCATCCCTTCAACACCCACCCCACTCTCCAGGATTTCATGAAATCTCTCAGTGTCACCACACAAGCAAACACACCGATTGCTGCCAAGCCCACCTTAACTGATTTAACTACCTTACCCTGTGCTCTAGCCCAAGCTAAATATTGCAAAAACAACTCTTCTCACCAAACACCTTCCTCTTCTGATAAATGCAAAATAAAACTATCAAAATCATACAACGCCCTACTGTATATGCCTTCCTGGAGAACACAGCCCAGGACAGTTCCACCAACTTCCTGGTCACTGCAACGCAATTCTCCACACCTTGTCTGGCACCAGCATCTACTGCCATCGGGGCCAATTGCTGGAACCTTGAAAACTGAAATTGAAACAGTCTGTCAGCAATCCCATTCATAACACCTGCTACATGTACACTCGTGAAGGAAAAATTCATCACCAAACTCTGTAAAACTAACTTATGCAACATCAGCAGTAAATGCTCCGACTTAGCCATCTTAACCTGTAAAACTTGCACCACTGCAATATTGTCAGAATTAAAAACTACCCTTCTGCCCCTCAACTATTCCTGCCACACTACAGATGCCACCCAAATCGGCATTGAATCCAAGAAAGCAATATCCCGCTTCCACTCATCCTGACACTCATCTGGCCATGGTTGCACAAACCACTCACTCCCAAAGAATTCCCCCATTCCAATGCCCCCTGCTGCATCAGTGAATAACTGTAAGACCCATTGCCCTACCCAGTCCAACTGCCAAAAGGTGACAGCATTAAACTGCTCTAAAAATACCAACCACAAAGTTAAATCTTCATGAGTCAATTTACCAGTTCTCACCATTTTGATGCTTACTTCTTCTTCCCCCTTCAACAAAAGGGCCACAGAGCTACAAAAGTTACACCCTGGGTGAACAGCCTGACAGGCAAAATTCAGGAGTCCTAAGAGTTCCATAACATCCTTCACCCACACCTTGTCCCTCGCTTTCAACCAAACTATCTTCTCTTTTAATCTGGTTACCTTCTCCCCAGGCAAATGAAACAGGCCACATTCCACATCCAACAGCAATCCCAAAAAATCTAATGCCTTCGCTGGACCCTCCAGTTTGTGGCTGGCCAATGGTACTTCCAGTTCCTCACGCATTCCCAAAAACTCATGCATAGCTACCACAGCTGCCTCATGCGCTTCACCTACCAACAAAAAGTCATCCAAGTAATGTACTGCCCTCTGACTGTCCACCCACTGCTGCCAGATCCAATGTAGAGCTGTTCTAAACTTCTCAAAACTGGAACAAGCTACATAACAACCCACTGGCATGGCCTTGTCAAAGTAAAACCTACCTCCCACCACCATGTCCAACAATGGTCAATCCTCCTCCCTTACTGGCAGAAGATGAAAAGCAGACTCATTGTCCACCTTAACCAACCATGGATCTTTAAATCCTCTAATGACTTGTACCCCATCATCCAATGATGCATAACTCACCTTAGCCTCCTCCATAGGTCAGTACTAGGCTATCGGCCCTAGGGCCTATATAAGCTTAGCCATAACAATTCCCTGGCTCTTTCTTCCCACACTATTTACTTCCCTGGACCCTTGTCTAGCAGGGCGACTGATGTGATACACGGCGTGAATTTCCTTTCTCCCATCCAATCATCAAGGTTCCTTTTGAAGAGGGTCAAAGAGATGCTCTGCTTGATATGAATGGGCAGTCTATTCCAGAGTCTGGGTTGTCTCTGGTTCAAGAACCTATCCCTCCAGTATGTTTTGTTTATTGTGATGACAAGATTTAGATCCCTGGAGCGTGTGTTCAACAGCTGTGGGTTTGACATGGCCTTGTATGTTAAGCAGAGATCGCCTTGGAGTAGACGATACGTGACAGAGTATAGCTGGAGTTTTTTAAGGTGGGCAGCATAGGGCATCTGGTTTAGGCCTGTGATTCTTTTAGTGAGGTATTTCTGCAGCCTTTCCAGTTGTTGCAGATGTCTTGAGAGGTACATACCAAATGGGACATTGTATTCTATAATGGGCCTAATGAGGGATGAGTACAGTGGGACAATGACCTCCTTTTTTCTGGATGAAAAGCCCTTAGTGATGAGGTGTGCCACATAGAAGGATTTCCTGACTGTTGTGGCGATGTGGTTATTGAAGTTGAGACCACTGTCCACCTGTGTCCCTAAGTCTCTTATCACACTTTTGGTGTTTAGTGTACTGCCACTTATGTGATAATTCACAGGTACATGTTTTTTCCCAAAGGCGATAACTATACATTTCTTGGCATTGAGCTTGAGCCCATAGCTCTGGCACCAAGCATCTGTTTCTGTAAGGCCCTTTTGTAGAGTATCCGCATAATTTGGGGATTCAATAATGGCTCCCAGTTTGCAGTCATCTGTGAACTTTGTTAGCCAGATTCCCTTAGTGTTGGCCTGTACTTCAGAGAAGTGGATGCCAAACAAGAGAGGTCCCAGGACTGAACCCTGAGGTACTTTGGAGTCAGCTACTTTTACAGTGTGGGTTCTGTCAGTAAGCCAATTGGCAACCCATCGAGTGACGTAGGGATTAATGCCCAGCTTAGTAAGTTTATCTATGATTCCAGAGTTGGGAATGGTGTCAAAGGTCTTGGCAAGGTCCATATAGGCTGCGTGGACTGCCTTACCCTCGTCCACGGCTCAGGAGACTGATTCGAAGAAGTCAATAATGTTCAGGAGACAAGATCGGCCCTTCACGAACCCAAAGTGGGTGGGGTCCAGTGTTTTAAGGTTGCCAATGTCTTTGTTTATAAGTTCCATGATAATACGTTCCATGGCCTTGCAGAGCAGGCTCATCAGACTGATGGGGCAGTAGTTCCCGGGAACCAAGGTGAATCCCCCATTGTGGAGTGGGATAAATGTAGCTGTGTGCCACTCAGTGGGCACAAAGCCTGAGGTGAGGGTATGATTAAACATGACACTTAGGTGAGGTGCCAGTTCATTTTGTAGTTCATGTAGTACACAGCCCGGGATGTCATCTGGTCCCATGGTTGCTGTATTCTTAACTTTGGAGAGTGTGTTTTTCACCTATGTGGCCGTTATTACCGGAATTTGGCAATCTTCCAGTATTGAGATGGGCCATTTAGGGGGTGAGAGGGGGGGTGAAGTTGGCACTGAATTGATCTGCCAGGATACTGGCAATATCCTTGGGATCAGTATATTTAATGCCATTCTGTTGTAGCTCAGAGCAGATTTGAGCATTGCCATTTAGATTCTTGACATAGTTATAGAATGCCTTGTGGTTGTCTTTGGAATCTTTGGCAATTTTATTTTCGTAACTAGCTTTGGAGGATTTTATGAGGGATCTCAGCTTCTTACTGAGGCTGGTAAGGGAATTTTTTGCATCATGGGATTTTCCTCTTTTTCTGCAACAGTTTTTTTCCTTTTGTTGTAAAGTGTGTTTATGGCAGGGGACCACCAGATTGACTTCCTTTTTTTGGAGGAGAGCATCTTGGTTCTATTTGGGTGGCACAATTCATGCATGAGTGGATGTGCTTATACAGTGCCTTAGTGTAGGACTCAGCAGTTGAACTTTCAGTTTCCATCTTCATGGGTGTCATGAAGTTTGTAACTTCTGACTTGAGTAGCATGAAGTTGGCCTTGGAGAAGTTTTTGTGGAGGTTTCCTTACTGGGGGGTGGGGGTGGGATGTGGATATTAAGGGTGATTAGCTTATGGCCTGACCTGTCCAACGAGGGGGTGACCATAGGTGTGGAGCATTGATTTCCCATGTTGGTAATGACCAGGTCTAGGATATTGGAGCCCCTGATGGGACTATGGATTAGTTGATCCAGGGCATTGGAATTTATGTATTCCAAGAACCGTTGGGCAAAGTTGTTGGTCCACAAGTAGTTTTCCCAGTTAATGGCAGGATAGTTGAAATCACCCAGTATTAGGGTGTTTTCTTGTATATTAATATTTTCCAGTATGTTTAGAAAGGTGTAATGAGAATCTTGGGGCATGGTGGGGGATCTGTAGCAAGCTACAGTTTGGATTGCAGTCTTACCTAGTGTTAGTTGCACCTGGAGAATTTCAGACGCATTGTGTTGGGCAACTAACCTGGAGGTGTGAATATCCTTGGTGAATATGGACACTCCTCCACCTTTAGTGTTTCAATCCTGGTTTGGTAGCCAAAAAGTGTGGTAAGTGTTGTAGCCTGGTATTGCAGGGGTGCTCTCTGGAGCCTTGAATCAGTTCTCAGTTACTGCACAGATATCAATGTTCTCCATTTTTAGGAGTGCCTCGAGAGAGTGCATTTTGAGGTTTAGACTTCTAGCATTGAGTAGCATTACTTTCAGATTTTGCATGCTTGTACCTGTTTACAGTGGAGGTTTTGTCCTTTGAACTTTGCCTAAAAAAGGCACTATAGGGGTGGCAAGAGCCTTAGCCAGTAACCTGAATCCCAGGGGCGACAGGTGCAGACCCTGGTATCATTCTGGACGAAGGCAGGATGCTACTCAGGGCTAGGGTCATACTTGCCTGGGCCACATGATCCGAGAGCTCTTCCATGTCTCTTTTCATGTAGTCTAAGAAAGTACGTTTCAAGTCATTCACTCCAACATGGACAATGACAGAGTCATATTTGTATTTATTGTGGAGTGACTTGAGTGCATGAGTTATGTGGCGGTTCCTGGCACCCAACAGGCAGCTCACTGTAATTTTCTCCTTGTTCAGCCTGGTGAGTGGGACATCAGTGTGCCTGACTATAGAGTTACCTATGACTAAAGTGTTAGGTACATTGTCTTGCCTTAGGGGCTGTTGCTGGGTGGCACACTGGTGTTGTGAGCTATGTGACACTTTGGTTGTGATTGGTGTTTGTTTGTGTTTCAGCTTCGGAGGTCCTTGTTGCTTGGGTAGGTTACAGTTAAGGGCCTCCGCATATGTGAATTTAGTGTTGCTATGTGTGGGTGTTGGTGGTGTGAGTTCAGAAGGGCTATGTGTTGCTTGATGTGTAGTGTGGGTGTTAACCTTCTCCTGTTGACTGTCTAGCGCAATCCTGGGTGGAGAGAGCGTGGCTTCCAGTTTGGCTATGTAAGTGCATCTCTCACAGGTTGTAGTGTTGGGTGGTAGGAGGAGAGGGTTGTCTGTGTACATGAGGCAATTGCTGCATTGTCCCAGTATGCCCAGATTCACCAGGTGGACAGGACAAATCAACGGAAGCTGACCCTTGGACATGCCTGGTTTGGTACTTTTTTTTTAAGTACAGGAGCTGTTTTCCCTTACCTTAACAAGGTACTTTGCAATTATAGGCTGTTTAGTGCCTATGATTAATTTCTCCTTATTAATAAGGAGAGTTGAGTGCTTGTATCAGTTTAAGGCTTCCTAGTGCTTTCCAGCAGGTATTAGAGCAAGTGCTAGTCACAGGGATGCTTAAAGGTATGATGAAAAAAAAAGGTTTATCCTAAACACTGCAGTGTGCACCAGAGACGTTAGATGTGAAAGTAGGTAACTTATGTTTTACCTGTCTTAAAAGTTAAGTTTTAGTGGAGAGTCACTATTTTTAAAACAGCAAGATAGATTGAAAGGGGGTGATCGTTTTGTATTCTGGTACTATGGAATACAGTAGAATGGCCAATAAATTTAAATAGTTGAAGGGGAGTGCTTTCATAAAATGATAATTTTGTGCTTACTCACACAAGCCAGTGAAAGCAGAGAGGAAATGAGATATATGGACAAATTAACATAAGAGGCAGGCAGCTAGAAAGACAGTGGTATTTAAGAACACAACAGTGACAAGGTGGGAGGAGGTGGGGAAAAATTTCTGCCTGACTCACAAGAAACAGAGCTGTGGTGTCTTTTGAAGTTTTAATATGCAGTTAAAAGCAGAACACAAGCAAAACACAAGGTAAAGAAAACAAAGCACTCAAAATATAAAAAGGCAATAAACCAATACAAAATACAACAAATAAAATGCAAACCAACCTTTCCATCACAGTACAGTGTAGCAGAGTCTGGGCGAGCCTTTCTAATAAAGCTCTGAAATGTTTTATTTTACCCCTTAAATAGAAGGTTTAGTTCCTAGTCCCACCCCCCTCAGTTCACAAATGATTAACCTTAAGTGACTTCTTCTGTCTTATGTATGATTCCACTGCAGTAAAGTCACTGGCAGAATTCCCTTCAGGGTGAGACAAATGATGAATCAGCTGAAATTCTGCTGGCTTCTTTATAGGTACCAACCCCAATGGTGACACCTTAAAACTGGCAAATGGGCTATCAAATGTGCCCAATAACCATCTCACCTGTTGCTCCTTCTCCACCAAAGCCTCCAAAATATCTTCCTACCCTGCACTGATCTCAAATTTGTTCCAACTGTGTTATCACCCACCTAGTGAGACTTAATAGAAAATCCCCTCAAAAAAAACCTCAATCGAGTCCCAGGCTACAACTGCCTGTGGATACTGCTGCAGCATGTCCCATAAGACATGCACTTTAATGTGTCCCCAAGTCATCCTGTTGCTCGTCAAAATGCTCCCCCCTTCTGGCCACAAAAAGTATCCCTACCACACACCCCTTGTAAACCCTGACCTGACCCCAGTAACCCGCTCTGACCAGAAAAAGTTGATGCTTGCTCGGCCAAATTATCTTCATGTCTACCACACTGCACCGCTGGGTGGACACCTGCAAACTTTGAGCAGGCGTGCAAGAATCTACATGCCGCCTATGAACATCTTCCCATATTGAAGGTCCAACATACCCCGATGGGTCTGTATTGGGTTACCGAATGCTTAGGTAAGTGAATGGTGATTAATCGATCCCATGTAAGCGAAAGCTTACAAAACCGAGCTGTCAGAACAGCGATTTTTTTTTCCAAGGGAAAAAAATTGCTGTTCCAACAACAACAAAAAAAAAAGTAAGCACATTAAAACATGAGCTTAACTGGGGGCTTTGCCCCCACACCCCCCAACGTGGGGGGCTGTGCACCCCCACACCCCCCTACTTAAATATACCAACTCCGAGACTGCACCACAGTGCTGAAAACTGCAAAGTACTGAAGTGGCCAAGCAAATTCTTTCCCTGGGAAAGAATTCACTTACATGCCGCTTCGATATTTTGCAGTTTCGGTTTTTTCAGTTCGACCAAGACGCATTCGAAAAACTACATCTTCGGTCTGCTGATAGAAACCCTACTCCCACACCAAAGCTGTTCATCTTAGTAGCTAGCCATATGTCCAGGTGTCTAACCTCCCAACACATGGACCGATCCACTGCCTTCCTCTTGCAAAATCTCTGATCATACCAGAGCCATACATTGCTGGCCTGAAGCCATTGTGCCTCCTGTATTGTCAAAAAGGTAAGCCAAGAGTGGAAGGGGCAATGCGCTGTCCTTCTCCAGCCATGCTGCCATGTAGTAAGTAAATCCAAACACCCAATTCTTCCACATTCTAGGTCACATTTTTCCAACTTGTCTTTGACCCAGAGCTGTTAAGGCTGCCAGTAGGTCTTTACCATTCACTGTGTCAGCTTCTAACAAAGGTTGGATGCTGTCTATGTCAATTAAATCAAAAATGTCAACATACTCCCCTTTCCAAATATTTTCTTTTGCTGAAGACACTGTGTGAGGAGTTAGGAAGACTGCTGCACTCCCTTGCCCTTGTGCTTGCATAGCCAACCAATTGCCTGGTCACATTCCAAAATCCGGCCCCACCTCCTCCAAGCAAGAATCAGCCTCCTCCCCTAGTGAGAACAAACTACCGAACATGTCTGGATCGTCCAAACTTGAACTGCACTCCATAAACCCATGCTCCTTTCCTGCTAAACTCTGCAGGCCCCCAAAGCTACTCACAGGACCTTTCAATGACAGATTTGAGCCACTACCCACATCACCCATTAAATGGCTTCCACCCCCCCCCCCGCAGCAGTAACTGTAAGAGCATTACCTGAAATGAGACAAGAACTATATGACATACAGGGGGAAAGAAAAACCCGACACAGAATGACTATAACCCAGATCCATCCCCATTCCCTTTGGCCTGACCTTGAATTGTACAGCTCAGCATACAGCTTTCGAATAATGCCAGGTTCCTGCCTCAAAATTTTTTTTCCCCTTGTCATCCTCTCCTCTCTTATTCCTTTCCTTTTCTTTCTTTTCCCTCCATCTATTTCCCTCGCCCTACCCTCCTCCCTTCCCCCTTCACTGTCTTCCCTCTCATTCTCCTTCTCTTTGCAGCACCTCTTCCTCTGCTTGCAGCTACTATCAATAGAGTGACTGGGAAGCACCAGAAAGCATACCTTTCAACCTCTTAGATCAAGATATCTGGACTAAGCACGCGTAAAGGTGGGACAAAGACTTGCCCCACCCAAAAGCAGGAGCTAGCTTAACATGTTTGTAGCCTGCCTCCTTCGTAACAGGTTTTGCTGTCAAATCTGCATGATTGCAAGACATACCTCTCAACTGCATCTGATTTTCAGGGATGTCCCTGATTTGACTTAAAATTTAGCTCTGTCCCCCATAATTCCTCCAAAAAGCTAGTGACTTGTGGAGCAAAGGTGGTGATTTATAAATAATAAATGAGAATAATTGGAGTTATGGATTTTTTTTTTTTACTTCACAAACTGGATGTTAATGAACTCTCTTTTATTCTGCCCCAAGTTAATAGTGGTAGCTATCTGAAAATGTTTCCTATAATCTGTGCTTTCCATTACATTTGTCGACATCCTTTTTTTTTTTTAATAACTGTGCTCTAAAGTCACACCCCCCCCAACAACTAATCTACCCACCACACATGTGCAGAAGCAGCCTTTACACGTGGGTGCCTCACAGCCTGCAAAATTACCTTCACCAAGCTGTCCAAAACCAAACACCGATACCTGGACCCACTATGCTACCACCACAATCCTTCCCATTGTAACGACAAAGTAAAGAATGCAACCACCACAACCACAGACCCCTTCTGCTTCAGAACCTCAAACGTCTATGGAATCAACACCCACCGCAAGTACATGCTTTTTATTAATCTCTATTCTGGAGAGGAGAAAAACATGCTACAAGCCAATAAAATGATCTGAGGGCCAATCTGATTTAAGAGAAGTGGGCAGATATATTAGTACAAGAGCCTACAGAAAATGAATAACAGTAATTGGGACCCTTAAGAGTGAGTCTATGAGAAAAGCAGAAATAAAAGAGCACATTATACTACAGTTAAAGTAATAGATAAGATGCTCTGGCCAAACTGATTGCCCCCAACTCTGGTTATGTCTAAGTTCACCAGCAGCCTGCGACTCCCTAAGTCAGTACTGAATAACCACCTGCCCCCAAAACACACAAAAAAGTTATTTTACTCACCTCTTCCTTTGCTACCAGTCACCCAAGGCCTGCCTGACTTTCAGACTTCCTCAGGTCATCTCGGACATAATCCTGCACTTAACAAGATCACACCAAAATGTGCTCCCTAAATGACTCCCACTACTCAAAATTCCCCTAAGTCCACCTCTTGCTTACTTCACTTCCTTCCCTTCCCTTCCTTCAGACCAGTTTTGGCATCAAACCTTTTTCAGTGATCTTACATTCATAATTCAGGAATGGTAGTTATACATATTGTATATCCTCAATTATGACATAATTTCCCCCATTTAACTAATTAAGCCCCCAAATACACATAAGGCATTTTAACAAACTGAACAATATACTTGTAATCCCAGATGAAATATGTATATAGCTAACCATATATTAGTAAACTATTAATACATATAAAATCAATAATGAATACACATAATTAACAAAAACTCATAACTTATCATTAAGTCCTGGATGAAATAGGGCACCCAGCTTAATGATCCATTTTCTTTCTTTTTGAGTCAATATAGTATGCCAACCCTATTTGGTTGATCTATTTCCCTTGACCTGATCTATAATAACAAATACAAAAGTGGCAGTTTTATAAGACTGACAGTGTCTGTATAGTGCATTAGTCATTTTATTGTGACGTAAGTCACTCAGGTGTTCCAAAATACGACACCTTAATTGCCTAGAGGTCTGCCCCACATAAAAGGCAGAACATTAGCAAGTAGCCAAATATACTACCCAGTCAGAAATGCAATTTCCGAAGAATTGAATTTCAAAAATTTGACCAGTATTTTTACTACTAAAAGATGTACTTTTAAACATATGTTTGCACAAACTACAATGTCCGCAAGGATGCGAGCCAACAAGCCTGTCCCCCATGAAGGTAAGATGATATTGATTTACGTAATCATGATAAGTCCTTTTGTAATGGGCAAAATAAGATGTAAGCGTTCTACCCCTCCTGAAGGAAAACTGACATCTAGTTGGCAAACACTGACCCAGATCTGAATTGGAAGAATATTCTAGTGTTTATTAACCACATCTTTTAACAAATGGGTATTACTACCAAATGTGGTAAATAGGCTCAAGGTCCCTGATCCATACCCTTTAGTTTTAGCTTTATACTCAAGTAAACTGGATCTCTCACAATTGGTCACCCAATCACTGGCCTTATGTACTACCGGTTCCCTATAACCCCTATCAATAAGTCTGTACTCAAGATCCTGCCTGGCATTCTGAAAATCCATATCTGCTGAACATATTCTCTTTATTCTCATAAACTGAGATTTAGGAATGTTGTTGATAGTATGTTTGGGGTGTAAACTAGTTGCATATAGTAAATTAATTATATAGTGGGTATTTTCTATAAACTGAAGTTTTAAGTGTACCATCAGCCTGCCATATGTTAACATTCAAAAAATTTATCTCATTGCTGTGATACGTAACAGTAAATTCAATACCCCACCGATTACCATTAAGGTATTCCAAAAACTCTTAACAAGTAGTCTACACCCCCACACCAAACAAGCCAACAATCATCCAAAAAATGTCTCCATATGTCCAACTCAGAAAGGAAAATGTTATGCATCACATCATATATAATCTGATCTTCAACATACCCCATAAAGAGGTCAGCATAAATGTAGGCAAAAAAGGCCCCCATAGCTGTACCCCATTGCTGCCAATAACATTCACCCCTGAAATAAAAAATGTTTTTTGTCAATACATGTTCTGCCAAACATATGAGGAGAATATTAAATCTGGGTGCATATAAATTGGCCCTATTGAGCCAATATTCCAAGGCAAGTAATCCCGCCCAATGGGGGATACTGGTATATAGGGATTTAACATCAAGTGTACACATAAGCCAGTTGGATTCCAATTGAGAATCCGAAATAATTTTTAAAAACTCTGTAGTGTCCTTTATTCTTGCCCTAATGCATGGTAATAATGGTTTTAAATAGTATGTCAAAAAAGCAGAAATGGGTTCAGTTAAAGACCCTCGCGCTGAGACAATAGGCCTTCCCCTACTCAAATTTTTATGGATTTTGGGCATGAGATATAGGTACTGTCAGGTCGGATCTTGAACCGTGAGCTGTTCTTTCATCTTAACATCAATAATTCCCTCCTCCACTGCTTGATTCAAAAATGAATCAATTTCACCCTTAAATTTGAGTGTGGGGTCTGTGGACATTCTAATATAATACTGAGGGTTGGACAATTGTCCATTTTCCTCATTCCAGTAGTAACTGGCGTCCATTATGACCACAGTCCCACCTTTGTCAGCCGGAAGGATAATTATATCCGTATTGGAATATAAACTTTTCAGAGCCTGCTGTTCTTCTTTCGAGAGGTTATGTCTGAAACCCAAAAAGGAAATAAAATTAAAATGCAGATTCCTCAATCGGCTTCCTGAAAAATAGCCACATGTCTATTCATGGGTGGCATAAATGTAGATTTGTGAAAACGAAATCCAGTCGATCTTTGAGAATTTTCAGATGTTCCAAAAATAATTTAAGATTCAGTACTCTACAAAAGACAATGAGATCTGAGACAAAAATATGTTCATCTACCAGAAAACTGGGAACAAATCCTAGACCTTTATAAAGTAAACATTTTTCATCTTTAGATAAAACATAGTTTGAAACATTGTGTACATTATAAAATTCAATCCCTACTTCATCATTAACTACCTACTCATTTACCCCCCACTTAAGATGTCTGATGACAAATTTGTCTGTTCCAAACATTATTTATCACGATGCATGTATGCATCGTAGTAATGAATGGTGGCTTACTAAACACAGTGCAGAGAATTCATTTAGGAAACGGTGTACTATGTTTATGAAGAGTTCATTTGATAACTGCATATTGTGATATCATTTTTTATTACGGATTATGTTAAAAGTTAGTTTACTTTCTCTTGTTTCACTTTTCTAATTTTTCTTGATTTGCAGGCATATAGTTTTTATCTTACTTTTTATTTGTTGCTCAGCTCTGTCTGTAAAATGCACTATAGTTTGCTGTTTTTTATTCATGATTTCTTTAGTTTTATTTAGTATTCAGTTTTACACTCTTAATTACCTTTTCCTTTATTATACTTTTTAGTCATTTTTGTCTTTTTTCTCCCCAGTTTTGAATTAGTGCAATTATTTTCTCTTGTACATCATAATTTTCCAAAGTGTTCCCCAATCTCATTGTCTTATCTGTGTTCTCATTCTTTCGTAGTCAAACTTGTTCCATAGATCTCTGACAAGTTCCCTACTGTTTTGAAAGTGTCATTGTTTGGCAAACACACCGCCTTTACTTTTAATGATCTGCACCGGCCAAGGGAAGAAATATGCCATAATCATATGCCTGCTTGTTCTTCTGAAATATGAACACACCAAGAATTAACTTTTCCTGCACCATTTGTTTCATAGGTTCAAAGGTGTATACTAAGCCAGCAGTATGCAACTTTCGCAGGCTAAGTCCAAAAATGCAGCAGAAGAGGAGTCCTTGTTTTAATATTTCAAGAGATAAGAGGTAAAGTTACTGTAAGAACACTGAGGAATGCTGGTAGTCAGATTTTGCTTTTGGAGAAACAATAATATATTCTAATCAGCTGTGTTCTGATTTCTAGTTAGTAACACAGCCAACTACAAATTGGTTGATGTTTAGTTAGGTTAGTGTAATATATGATTCCAGAGCTGGGGATGTTATTAAATGCTTTGGCTAAATCCAGTTGAGTAGGTGTGTATGGGAAGTTCTTTTTCCAGGGCTTAAGTGACTTTTTTGGAGAAGCTACCAAAATTAGAAGGGGTGAAATAGCATTGAAAAGGCTGAACTGTGAAGGGCCTCGAGCTTGCAGCTCTGTTGCATTCCTACTGATTTGTTCCTTGATATAAATTCAATAACATTACTGATATGACTAGTAAAACTGAAGGGCTTAGCTGCAATTGTTTTGAAAAGGGATGACTACGACTCTCTTACTGTAAGAACACTTGAGGAATGCTGGTAGTCAGATTTTGCTTTTGGAGAAACTAATTTATTCTAATCAGTTGTGTTATGTTAGATTTCTAGTTAGTAATACAGACAACTACAAATTGGTTGATGTTTAGTTAGGTTAGTGTAATATATGATTCCAGAGCTGGGGATGTTATTAAATGCTTTGGCTAAATCCAGTTGAGTAGGTGTGTATGGGAAGTTCTTTTTCCAGGGCTTAAGTGACTTTTTTGGAGAAACTACCAAAATTAAAAGGGGTGAAATAGCATTGAAAAGGCTGAACTGTGAAGGGCCTCGAGCTTGTAGCTCTGTTGCATTCCTACTGATTTGTTCCTTGATATAAATTTAATAACTTTACTGATATGACTAGTGAAACTGAAGGGCTTAGCTGCAATTGTTTTGAAAAGGGATGACTCTATTATTCAGGTAAATGTCCTGCAAAAAGTCGCTGATTTAAGATTCCTAGCTTTTTTTGTCCAGGTCAATAGAGGACTAATTCATCATTTTGCTTCCTGAAATCTTGTAAGCCAGGAAACCACTTGCTTCTTAGTAGCCTTTCTCAAATGCCCCATATGATCATATGATCTGCAATATCTCATAACCAATGTGAGTTACAAAAAATGCAAAATGTAAAAATGCTTTGCTAAGTAATAGATTTCACACGGATGCAATTATCAAGGTCTGTCTGGTAAAGTTTTTTTTACTACAATTTTATGAAAAAAATGTATAATATGTGCATATATGTAATAAGGCAGACCTGAGGAGTCAGTGGAAAAATTATTCATCTGTTAGAGTTTTCAAATCATGCTTGACAATAGTAGGTATCATACTGCTGTTTTATGATATTTGACAATCTATGCAAATTATTCATATAATACTTGGACAATATTTCGGAATGATGATATTAATCTACAAAACTGTGCATGGTGGGCTGCAAGTATCTTTGGCAAAACTGCATGTCATAATGTCATGTATAAGAATGCATTCTTTGTTCACATATAGGTTCAGACAGCTTTAAAAATACTAATATAGATTTGAAAATTGTGCTAACAGCCACAACTGCTCTAACAAACATTTTTGTCTCAGAATGTTTTCACATTAACAACCATATTTTATTATTATCTTTTACTAACTCCATCTGCTTGGATATACTGTCTCCCACATGACAATGTTAAACTCCATTTTTGCATTATTGATATAGACATAGAAATGTTTTCTATTTTATTTCATTTATTTGTTAATCAGCTAAGACCACTGGACACAAGTTTTATTTTCGGGGGGCAATCCAAGATCATTGTATGCTTAAGTGACCTATTCAGAGTCACACATTAGGGACCTGGAGGCTGAGGAATATCACCTTGTATAACAGGAAGCATTTCAATGTCAATTCATGGCCTTAATCCTCTTCACTCACCACCAGAGCATAAATGTCATAATTATATAACTTTTTACAAACACTCCTTAATAACACAGCTTGTACATCTCATGAGGATAATTTCATTGTTCTTGATTAGCAAATCATCTCAGCTTGAAGAAGGCAACTTGCATTCTATATATGTACTAGAACTTCAGAAATTTGACTCTGAAAACACTGATGTACATACTCATCTCAGGAGTACAAGGAATGCCCCTGGGAAGCTGATCTTTTGTTTTAAAAGATACACAGCATCTCTGATTCAATGTTGGCATGCTATCTGAGGAAGCAATAAGTCAAGGGAGATTTGGGAAGGTGATGTCTATTAGTAAACAGACACTTATGTTTTCTGACCCAATGAAGACAGCATTTTTTTGCTTTTGAAGATAGGTTGAGACTTGGTCAGTACTGATGATAGGCTGAGTGGCCTGATATGAAGGGATCTGAATATATAATAGGGAAGTAAAATTAGAGATAAATGTGTTTGCCAAGATGCTGTCTAGAGCTTCTGGCTCATTATGGGAAGTATAATGTACAATGATTTCAGAGCAAGGCAGGCTATCTTTGCAGATTCTATGTATATAGTGGTTGTTCTTAATACTGGCAGCTATCTAATGCTTCTGGGTACTCCTGGTGCATACCTTAGCATTCTTGGGTTCATTACTGGTTTGGATAAGTTTTGTTTTGTTTTATTAGGAGTGAGGGTGCAAGGTTTATATAAGGCTAGGAACTTATGCTTATTTTTAAATAATTTGATGATGGTCTTACAACACAAGATTGCATATTTGATGTATTTATTGTTTTGCTTATGAAGTAAGATAAAAATTCCTTGGTTAAGGCTGGGGTTTTAATGTTCATGTTCATGAGTAAGGATGGTTGGATTAGTTATATTCTTCAAACAGTTGATAAAACCGAATAGGATGATTTTGCTGAAGTCCCTGAATGTAGCTGGATTATTGAGATTGTGAAGCTGTTATTAAGGCAAAAGGTGTTAAGTAAATGATTTGATTTATGTAGGGATCAGCAGAGGACAGGGGAGTTAGTTAATACAAAGTCTAGGAGATGTGGACCTCTAGTAAGGTCCAGGGATCTGGAGATGATGATGTTAGAAAGGCCTGGACAAACAGTTTTTCAATATGTAGGTGTACATGATTATATTCGGTAATTAAGCTCTCGTAATAAAAAGAGGTTTGGTTTAACTTCAGAAGGAAGTGCATGTTTAGTTATTCCATATGCTCCTCTCATATCTATCAACTGTCAGGATTTGTGCATATATTTTTGGTCTGTTTGTCATAAAATTTGTTTTTTTTTTTCTGGCAAATCAGTGAGGCTTGAAATCACTAAATAATGACAGACATTTGAGTTTCAGATTTAATTTCCTTCAGAAAATGCATGGTGACGCAAAACCTATTATTCAAGCAACTTTCTAAGTTTATAAGAGCAGTATTTGAACTGTGTCCCTATTTTTAAGCCTTTGTCCCCCCATTAATTTTGGCTGTGTCCAGATTTCAAGAGGTTGAGAGGTATAGCTCCTCTGGAGAGTGACCAATACTTAAAGATAAAGTAAAAATTAGTTTGCTGAGAGTGACTTGGACCTGTAAAAAATCAGATTGTTTGGAATGAGACAGTATGAGATTTCCAGTGTATATGAATATGCCCCTACCAAAGCTAGTGGTCGCAAAAGAGCAATAGGCAGTAAACCTTAGAAGAGAAGGTATGCTTTCCTTAGCTTGCAACCAGATCTTTGTAAGTATGCAGATGTACAGTTAGACAGCAAAAGGAAAGCTTCCTTGTTAAACAGTTGCCTATCTGACTTCTTATGTCGAGCAGAACTACCCTGATGCCTAGCAGAATTGAATTAGTCAGATTACGCCATAATTTCAAGTACTTTCAGTTTGCATAAAAATAAGCTATGAGTATGGAAAAGGTTTTGGCAAGAATGCAAAAGCTTTAGAAGAACAGGAGCAACCCATGCCTGGTGAATTAGGAATGTCTGTCTACCATGTTCTCCCATATTGCCATACACATGTGACTACATTTATGATTTATGTGATACAGCTTTTTCTCCTTCTCAATATAACATGTCATATCAACAGTTTCTGTTGACTTCAAGCCTTATTCCATCTCTGGTTTCTACTGTACACCCATAATAACCTACAAGATCTGAGTTATCTAATAAAACTAGTTACTGCTCCCAAGACTCTGAATAAAGACAGTATTGCAACTTGAATTATAATGCATTCAACTCTTCATGGCATTTGACTGTAATATATTATGACTCACTATAAACCTGTACATTCATTAAATGAATGTGTAGAATTGCACTGATTGTTGTCAGGCATGTTTTTGCAGTAGTGTCTACCAGATAACATTCAAAGCAATAAAATTATAAAACTTCATATTTGCATGTAGACTAAGGAAATACAAACAAAACTATTACTTAATGTAAAAGCAATAATGCTTCATGTATCTAGAACATAAAATGACTGAAACTGTTGGCTTGTCAGCCAAACCACAGAAGGAATTTTATCGCACAATGTAAATTGCAATAGGAAAGAGCAATCTACTATTTCAAAGTTAAACAGTGGTGCAGGCAGTCAGACGGTTCATAGGTTGATACTAGGCTATCGGCCCTAAGGCCTATGCAAGCCTAGCCATAACAATTCCCTGGAAATTTTTTCCCACAATATTTACTTCTCTGGGCCCCTGTCTAGCAGGGTGACTGACATGATCCCTGGGGTGATTTTCCTATCTCCCATCCAATCATCAAGGTTCCTTTTGAAGAGGGCCAATGAGGTGCTCTGCTTGACAGGTATGGGCAGTCTATTCCAGAGTATGGGGAGTCTCTGGGCCAGGAACCTATCCCTCCAGCATGTTTTGTTCAATGCGATGATAAGGTTTAGATCCCTGGAGCGTGTGGCTCTGAGTTAAAGCTGTTATATACTTAATAACCTTCATCTTGCAGTCCTGTGTTTGAAATTGGCAGTTATCATTTGAAAACTGTGACTGTGTATATGTCTCTTAAACAAGCAGTGTTCCGTGAGTGTCCCTGAAAAGAGGCACTTTGTACCAAGTGGGCTAACCTGATTAACAAATGAATAAAACAAACTAATAAACAAGCAAACAAATGAATAAAAATATATAAAATAATAAATTAACAAAAAAGTAATTATGCCACTTCATTTTTATCTTTTTAAGTCCCTCTTTTGTTGGAGAGCAGAAATGGTATGTTGGAATTAGAAGTCAATTTCAGAAAGTTTTCGCTGCATATCCTTACAAATATTCCATTTGAAACTAAAAACAGTTAAGATGAAAGTGTTAGAAATAGAAATATATGATAAAAATATATGAGAATCAGAACCACATGTATGTATGCATTCTATCTTGCCATCTATCTATCTATGTATGTATGTCTGAGACTGAAATAGGTCCATTGAGAGCACTGATGTATCCTGCTAAACAAATTTAAATACATACACACACACGCACAAACACATACACACATATATATGTATATATATATATATATATATATATACACACACACACACACACACACACACACACACACACGTGTGTGTGATATGCATATAAACACACAAGCATATATATCTCTCTGTCTCTCTCTCTCTCTATATATATATATATATATGTATATATATATATATGTATATATATATATATGTATATATATATATATATATATATATATATATATATATATATATATATATATATATATATATATATATATATATATATATATATATATATATATATATATATATATATACATATATATATATACACATATATATATATATAGAGAGAGAGAGAGAGAGATATATATGCTGTGTTATATATATCACACATGTGTGTGTGTGTGTGTGTATATATATATATATATATATATATATATATATATATATATATATACATATATATGTGTGTATGTGTTTGTGTGTGATGTCCGTTGCTTATTTTAAAACTGTCTCGCTATGTTAAACCCATTTAACATAGCGAAACAGTAAAAAAAAGCAACGGAGATTTTGCTTTCTCCGTTGCTTGTTTTTTTAAAACCTGTCTCGCTATGTTAAATGGGTTTAGCATAGCGAGACAGCTTTAAAATAAGCAACAGAGATCTCCGTTGCTTATTTTAAAGCTGTCTCGCTATGTTAAACCCATTTAACATAGCGAGACAGTGTTTTAAAAATAGAGTTATACTAATGGAAAAAAGTCCGGGCGACCGGACCTTTTTCCATTAGTATAACTCGATTTACAATGTGCACGCTGGCCAATCAGCGTGCACGTTTTGGAATATTAATGGGGGGTCATGGTATAATAGAGGTGCATGCAGACTAACTTTTATCTTTCTACTGCCTATGTAAAGCCATTCCTCATGTTAGAATGTAAATGTACTTAACGAAGAGAAACATATCTTAGCAAAATATGTGCTTCTTTGCAGAAAAATCTCCTTCAAAGAAATAGCAGTCACAATCCTCTCTGTCTCAAAGCAGTCTCATCATCTTCAAATTCCCTAGCTACACTGTTATCTTTTAGTGTAGAGTCAGCCTTTTGAACACTCTGAAAATGCAAATGAGGTGTGACCTCATTAGAATTGCTGAATGCCAAACTTTTGACTTTGTGTAGCAGCTGTAAACATAGTGTATGCTATACAGGCTTGCATTTGTAAATGATTAGCCTGACTGAAGGAAAACACAGTAATCCACAGATACCCTTTGTTGAAGTGGGTGTGTCAGTGGGGATACACTTACAAGGTGGAATTAATTGCAGTGAGCCCTTAAAAAAAGCAAATACCCCACATGTATATTTCTTTGTTATAATAGTACAATTTTCCTGCTTTTGCTGAAAACTGTTGTTCAGTGTCATGTATTTGTATTACACCTTGTAGGAAAAATGAGAAGATATGCACTAAAGATTGCATGTCCGATAGTAAAGCACAGATAAGGGAAGGATTCCAAGAATATAAAGAGAAGACAGCGATGCAGTTTTGCAAACATATTCATAAATACAGTGTGATCACTCATGCATGTGACAAATAATGGTCATATAATGCATATGGAGAAGACTCTGGGGAAGAGAGTATTAATGCCTGGTTACAGAACTGAATGAAGTTTAGTAGTCCAACATGATTGTTCACAGTTCCTTAGAAAAATAACTATCCTTGAGAATAATTTTGCAAAAATACTGTAAATTGCAAGTTGAGTATATGCATTTTGGGGAATGTATAAAAGAATGTAGCGTGACAAAGGAATTAAGATATTGGAAATATCCAACAGGATTGTCCGTGGACACCACACTATATAAAGATCTCTTATAATTATTTGACAAGCAAGGTTGTGAGCTTGTGGAACTTTTGGTGCATTTTAATGAGAAAGAGATTGATAGACTGGTTCTAGAAATTACACAACTTGATACCTCTGTCATTAGTGATGTATTATTTAAAACCTATGAACATAGCTGCAACAAGATTTTTGCTAAGATTTATGATATTGTTAATAATATTAAGGTTATAATACAAAGAAAATGGATAGGGTCAAGAGGTGCTATGATAACCAGATTGCCTGCCCTTCTCTGTCTCATCAGGCATGTTCAACCACTATTGAGGCTAATAAGATGGTTGCAGAAAATGTCAAAGTCATTGAGTAGTAAATAAACAACAAAATGGACAGATTCCTTAACAGTCTCCAACCCTCCAGCATCAAAAATTCTTTAGAATCACAGAGTCAGGACCAGGGATCATGGAATTAGAACCAAACATATTATTCCAGGAGATGAACCAGATAGGAAGGGGCAAGACTCGGAGAAACTGCGATGGACAAACCACTTGTAAATTTACTTCATTATGACTTTACCATGTATATTTACAGTGATATAACATCTAGTTTGGAACCTGAATAATTGTTAGAGAAGGAGTTTACATTTGTCCCTACTAAGAGATCTGTTCTGTCAGCTATACTAGTTGAACTGAAACACTATGTCAGAAAATTAAATTTGGCATCATGTTTTGTCAACGGCAGCAACATTGGTTATGACATTGGATTATGCCAAAAAGCTTGTTTAATCCACGTAAACATCCAACCACAAAGTTTTTGAAAACGTATGTACTAAATGTAGCTCGTTCCTCTCTAACATAGATGACAAGCAAGTGGAGTATTTTGTTTAGATGCTTTAATACATAGAAACACATCAGGATGGATAGCAGCATCATTAAATATAAACAAACTGGTTAACAGACCGACCTTACATACATACATACTTACATCTCAACAGCTTACTACAAAATGGCAGTCAGGCTCGCACGTGCTCAGTATTTATACAGTTGTGCAAGCCCTTGGATAGCTTACCCTTAGATTCCCCTTAGTAAAAACAACATTTGAGTTAGACATGCATCATTGTAGACATTAGAAACAATCACAATGTTCATGCCCAAGTTGCCATGTATCTATTAGATGGTCTGGAGATGTGACCAGATCTGGTAGCATAACAATCTGGACTGAATTTAGCAAAAGGTACAGTCTTCGGTTAACAACTGATATCAGGAATTTCTGTATTCATCACAGGAACAGGAATATTCTCTAGAACTTCCACTAGAACACTTGATAACTCACTCTGAGATAGAGTCTTTCTCACAAGCTATGTGCTGTGGTATAGGCTCGGGTACCAGCATCAAATGTTTCCGAATCTACCTAAACTCTGCTCCTTGTGATTCCACAATGTACAGTCTTGACTCTGGGCAAATATTCTTCACGACTCCAATCCGATCATAACCTTTGGACATTTGCACCCTTACCACCTCTCCTTCTCATAATGGATTGAATGATATGCTGGTCTTATCATAGTAGGAATTCTGGGTTAAACACTTTTTCAACAGATTGGTTTTAACTGACTTGTTCTAACTGACTTGTTCTTAACACATGGAACCAACAATTGACTACTGAATGGTAATGCCGTTCTGGTTAGTTTCGACTGAAGTCTCTGAGCAGATGAACCAAGATGTTTATCATGAGGAATATTTCTGAGATTCAGGAGATTCAAGAAAACATCACTATTGTCTCATTTTTACTTCTCTAATAACTGTTTTGCACTTTGAACTGCATCGTTATTGTCTGGGGGTTACACATTTCTCTAAATTTACATTTTAAGCACTCTGGGTCCTCCTTTGACTCAGCCAGAACAACAATATGGTTTCCCCCTCTCTTGTAAAAATAGCAGTTGCATACACAAATGAACATTCCCTTTCAATGGTCTCTGACCCTGCTAAATTAAGTAGAATAAATGCCTTTGTATGGTTATCTTTATCAGAAAATGCAGCCTATATGAAAATATCGTACCCTTGCTCGAACACTCTCCAGTTCTCTGCAACATTATTGTCAAACACAAGTGCAGTGGGGTTTTGAAATCTGTCTGCCATGCCAACAAAGTATGCACAAACACACTGAAAATATTACCCTTTTATTTATGTATGAACAAGCTGTTCTGTGAGCTTGTAATAAAATTCAAATGCACAATAAACTCTTTGAAATAATGTAATTTGTGAAATATGCTCTGTAATGGCTGCAGCTTGTGAAATAACTTTATTGTAATACTGCACAAACATGCAAACACTTTATACACTTCTGATAACTCAGATATCTTTAATTAATACAAAAATATCTACTTAGCAGAAAATGCAGTCATTTTCCCTTATTTTATTCATTTTATGCAATTCAGACTTTATTTCAAACATTTATTATAGTAATTCAAATATTTTTATCAATATCAGACATATCAGTTTATTTAAATATGGCTAAGTGTTCTGTATGACTCATTTAATATTTGAGCCATTTTTAACATCTGAAATTTGTTATTGATCTGTTTTATGAATTGTAGATGCAGTAGGGATGATTCACTGTTGTATTTTCCTCCAATACCAACCGGGTGCCTCTTGGACTTAAAGTGAAGAAGCTGGAGCTCTTTCTGGCAACATGTCATTCTGGCCATGCTTCTTTTACCACCATAGACCTTTTAGACATGCCTCTTCTAACATAGATGACAAGCAGGTGGGATATTTCATTTAGATGCTTTAATACATAGAAACACATCAGGATGAATAACAGCATCATAAAATATAAACAAACTGGTTAACAGGCATAACTTACATATATACATGCTTACATTTCAACAGCTTACTACAAAATGGCAGCCAGGCTCTCATGTGCTCAATACTTCTACACTTGTGCAAGCTCTTAGACAGGTACATACACACATATTGATCTACACTAAAGATATTGGGAAAATTTTAGACCATAACAGTATCCATTACTGTTATAATTTAATCAAAGTTGAAAGAGATCTATTGATTTGTTTATGTAAGTGCAAGGGTTTGATGCTGATGAAACCCAGCAAAGGAGGTGGGGTAGTGATTATGGATCAGATGGGCATTATGGGTAAGATGTTCTCTGTTTTGGAGGACAAGACCTATACAACAGTGTCTATTAGTTAGATAATTATAGCGTAGTGTAAAATTGACTTATTCATTTATGACATGTTAAAGCAGAGACAGATTAATGAAGAAATATATGATTAACTGCTGGTGTTAAAGCTCTTTATTCCTAGTATGTTTAGTACACCTAAAATACATAAAGACATTAATAATCCTCTCCTTAGACCTATAGTTGATTCTGGGTTTCAAAAACTCACCCCATAGGTAAATTTATTGACCACAGGTTAAAGAAATGTGTGGATTTTTTTACATCTTTTGAAAAGATTCCTGGGATTTTTTTTTAGCCTGAGTTACTTCTGATTTGTATTGGGACAATTTAATATTAGTAACCATTGCTGTCAAGTATTTGTCTGCCGTGATACTGCACCAAATAAAGCTGGAAAGTTTTTTTTTTTTTTGAGATTTTTATCTCCCATTACCCTTTATAGTACTGTTGTACAACTTATATGCTAGTTAATTGAAATTGTGTTAACTAATGATTGCTTATTTTTTGAGGGGGAGCTTTTCCAAAGGACTGATTAGGCAATGGGCACTGTGGGTGCACCAGCGTAAGCCAACCTTATTGTGGCTTATTGGGAGGTGAAATTAATATTCAAGTCCATGTGTAAAGATTGTTGGAACATATACCTGTGGTTCTTGTATAATATTTGTATTTTTGGCTTGATTCAACAGAGAAAATGAACAAATGCAATACATAATCAATTCTATCACTGAATTTTTCTGATTCATGTATAATTTTTTGGATACCAAACTTTATTTGGATGAGGAAATATTTAAAGATGCAATTACTCATAAATTTGGTTCTAATATATATAGGAAGCCAACTTATTCAAATTCTGTATTACATTACTCTAGTTGTCACCCCTTTGTACAAAAAACAAATTGGTCAAGGGGCTTTTTAACTTAGTTGAAGATATTTCCTTAAAAGTTTTTGAAAGGAAGATTAGGGGAACTTATGCGCCTCTATTAGGAAATACAAATCATATTTTATCCAAAACAAATTACCATGAGAGTGATATTTTTTCAAGGTAGGGTGATGGTGATGACCTATATACCCCTGATTTACAGGAAGTTAAAAAAATATTATCTAAAAATAGGACTGCATTTACATGCAAATGTGATTTAAACTAAAAATACCAAATTTTGTATATAAAAAAGGGTTAACATTAAGAATATGTTGGACTCAAAGGTTTACCTATATTATAAAAGAAATTTGGTACTTTTAAATGCAATACCTATAAACAATGTTCCTATATATCTGACGGGAGTATTGTAAATGTGCCTAATTTTCCCATAGTCACTAGTAAGGTTTATTATAACTGAGTAATTAGAGGGGTAATAAATGTTGGATTATGTACTAAATGTTTGGCTTTTCATGTAAGCAAAACAAAGAAGAACTTAAGGGAACAAACATATCGGCATGCCCTTGATATAAGGAAGGGACAGGTAGCTCATGTGTTCTTTAAACATATCAATGTTTTTCAGATCATAATTTTTTCTTTTTGCAGTACTTGAAAAGGTTGCAAAAAATCCATGGGTGGACCTTGAAAAGAATTAAGGAAGGTGAAGGGGCTGTGATGGCAACTAAGGATTAATGCTGATATAACAATGAGTGTAAATGAAAATTTATCTTTGAAAAATATTTTAAAACCGAGAGCTTTGAAAATATCAAATAGGAAATATTACAATTTATGATAAATAGAATTCATTTAATGATGTGGTTTATTTTTAAATATCTGTTTTATATGGGTGTTACTGTTTCCTTAATGTATTTGATGAGGAATGGTAACCGATGTGTCATTTATAACAATGTGATGTTTATAAAGTTTTAAAAGGCTGAGAGTTTAACTATTTGGTTCTGAGGAAGTCCCTTTAATACTGTCTGGGATACAAATCCTTAACAGATTTTGCATCTGATGTTTGTCCTGACAGGGCATATATCTATATATATATATATATATATATATATATATATATATATATATATATATATATATATATATATATATATATATATATATATATATATATATATATATATATATATACATATATATATATATATATATATATATATATATATATATATATATATATATATCTATATATTTTTTTTTAACCTTAATAAAACTACATGGCATGAGTTGCAACAGCCCAAGTGGTGTCTTTTTCTGGATTATTGTTTTTGATGTTAACACTGTTGCCTGGATTGGAGTGTAATAATTATGCTCCTACAGAATTGCAAATGGTTGATCAAGAAAGAATAAGAGCCTTTGGTGGGCCTGGTCTTTCCTTCATCATTCCAGGAAGAAGACATTAAGCTTGGTAAGCATATACATGTAATCCATCTAGTTTAAATGGAATGAAGTAGAATATACTAGCAAAAAAATGAGGGTAGAAATAAAGACAAATGGATAGAACAAATCAAATTTATTGAAGTATTTTATAAAGCAGAGAATAAAGTTTTCCTTGAAGAGTATTATAATGGCTCTCATAAATAATGAGACTTGTTATTTGCAGTAATTTAACCCAAAACAAACTGTCTTTGTAAAGGGTAGATTCTGTCCATAAATTTGTAAGATTTTCATTGGGGGAAAGTGACTGCAGCACTGAATGATGGCAGTCAGTACATACTACTTTTCTAGATGTAGATGAAGCTTTTAACTGACATGCTCCCACACTCTGTTATTATCGAACAGCTAACCTACCTGAACTCCTGTGTAATCCAGTGGATAGTAAATCATCTCACTGGAAGAACATACGAATTGAGTATTGGTGGCACACTTTCCTTTATCACAAGTAACATTCTGCATAGATCGATATTGGGTCTGCTCCACTTGATCATAAACGTCATGAGTCCAAACTATTATCAAGGGTATAAGGCTGATAAAGTGTGCTGAAAACTGCAAACTCAGCATGGTCATTAACTCTCTAACTGATAACTATACCCTGCAAGACGTTCTAAGCTGCATTAGTACCTGATGTTGCATCCAAAGGTTCAAGCTCAATGTTAAAAAAGTAGCATAGTACTATATGGGAAACAACAAGACCTCTGCACCTACCACATAAAGCATACCCCTCTTCACAGCTGATACCTTTACTAGGCCCACAGCACAATGATAGAAAATGAAATTTTGCCTGGCTCAGCTAGTTATTAAAGGCATCTCATCCAGATCCAATGAAGTTATTGCCCTCTTCTACTCATTTCTAATCGGAGGCCCATAATAGAAAACAATTCTTCCAACTAGAAACATTGTAATGCTTTCTAACCATGAAAACCTCATGTAAGAGATGTTTGAGTTTCTCAGACTAACTAAAAACCCTTCCAATTTACTTTGACTCTTGTGCAATGACTTCTACTTAGAATACAGGACTATGAAAGATTCAGTCCTACTAACCTCTTGCATCACTAAAAATTGGAAATGCCACAAATACCTGGTCTACGGTGCTAAACTTTCATCACAAGCTGATGGTATGATAGCTATCTCTCCCAAATAATCCCCTACATACGTAACAAGGACAGACTGCATTTTAAAGAAAGTAACACCCAAGCTCTATTTAAAATTAATCTTGAGTAGAAATGGATCAGTAAATTCACCTCCTCTGTACATACTCAGACCTTTACAGTTAGGGCCAAAAAAAAAAAACACAGTGGTCTTTTTTCCAAGTGTAATAATGGTGTACTGAACTGGTTGCCTAGAAATAACTTAGCAACCAATAAGACCCCCTCCCCTATTGCTATTTCCAGGCCTAACATAGCTGTACATGGAAAAGTTGTAATGGGTGTAATATGAAGAGCAGACATTTTGTTAGTGCAGGGGTCTGCATTTTTTTTTTTTTTTTTGCAATTGCCCAAGCTTCAAGAGAATATCACAATTTTTTTGACATTAGCACTGCTGAGTAGTACAGTTTTTAAATCATTGGCAGCTGTGGTGTTAGAGAAGTTTATGACCTGTCAAAAGAGAGGAGATCCAGGATTTTGGAGAATATCCCTACGAAGATGATTTCAATAATGGAGAGTTAGAGGTTAGTTAGAAGCTTTCTCAGATTGCTTGGCTGTGGAGTGATGATTCATCTCTGTGACAAAGCAGAAATTCCCTAAGACTCCCACGAGCAGAACAAGTTATTTCTTGCATTTATTTCATTGAATTGCACTTCTTAAAGCTTATAAATGTGCTATACAGCTAATCTGCTAGATTGTGCACTGTTATAAACATTTTTTTACTGTTTCACTGCATTTGTACACTGTTTTAATGTATTTTTCATTGCTAGATAGCGTTTCATTACTGTAATTGTATTTTTATTAAATTACTTAACTGTAAACTGCTTTTTCATACTGAGAGTTGTATTTTCTGTTTGTGAGTGCTCTATATGTGCTTTTCTGTGCATTTTTGTAAGGTTTCTATGTTTTAGTCAGGTAGCATAGTCTGGATAGAGGCCTGCTGTTATTCAGGCCTGGTTGTTTTTTTTTTTTTAGTTTCCTGTGTTTCTACAGCCATCTTCTGCTGATAGAGAACACAGAGCTAATCAGAGGAGGGGCTCACTGCTGTTTTTCTGCTGTGATAAACATTTCTATAGTGTTTTCTGCCTAAAATAGTGTAGCTAGTAGCTGTAATAGTGTTCATTACTGAAATTGCATTTCTAATGAATTACTAAACTATAAACTGCTTTTTCATACTGAGAGATGTATGTTCTGTTTGTGAGTGCTCTATCCGGGCTTTTCTGTCCATTTATTGTAAGGTGTCTGTGTTCTAGTAAGGTAGCATAGTCTGTATAGAGACCTGCTGTTACCCAGGCCCGGTTGTTTTGTTTCTTGATTTTCCTGTGTTTCAGGCAGCCATCTTCTGCTGATAGTGTCTTGTCTTCTCTGTTATTGAGAGTAACAGGGATGCCTGACCTTCTCTGGCATGAGTGATTGGTTGAAAGAGCAGGGGCTAGCAGGACTGGGTTGTAATTTGAGCTTCTAGATTCTTGCATCTTTTCTGGTATTTAAACCCTGTGCCTGCAGGGGACTGTGCTTGTTTTTGCCAGGCTGTGGAGTAGTGATTCATCAGTGGGACAAAGCAGAAATTTCCTAAGACTCCAAGAGCAGAATAAGTTATTTTTTACATTTATTTCATTGAATTGCACTTCTTAACACTTATAATTGTGCTATACAGCTAATCAACTACATTTTGCATTGTTATAAAGCTTTTTTTTACTGTTTCACTGCAGTTATGTACTGTTTTAACTATATTTTTCATTCTATATAGTGTTTCATTACTGTAACTGCATTTTTCTTGAGTCACTTAACTATAAACTGCTTTTTCATAGTGAGGGTTGTATTTTCTGTTTGTGAGTGCTCTGTGCTTTTCTGTGCATTTTTTGTGATGTTTCTGTGTTCTAGTCAGGTAGCATAAGTCTGGATAGAGGCCTGCTGTTATCCAAGCATAGTTGTTTTGTTTGTTGAGTTTCCTGTGTTTCTGGAAGCCATATTCTGCTGATAGAAAACTTAGAACTAATTGGAGAAGGGGCTCACTGCTGTTTTTCTGCTGTGATAAACATTTCTGTTTTGTTTTCTTTCTAAAATAGTGTAGCTAGTAGCTGCAATAGTGTTCATTACTGTAACTGCATTTTTACTGAATTACTAAACTGCAAACTGCTTTTTCTTACTGAGAGTTGTATTTTCTGTTTGTGAGTGCTCTATCTGTGCTTTGCTGTGCATTTATTGTGAGGTTGCTATGTTCTAGTCAGATGGCATTGTCTGTATAAAGGCCTGCTGTTATCCAGGCCTGGTTGTTTTGTTTGTTGAGTTTCCTGTGTTTCTGGCAGCCATCTTCTGGTGGTAGTGTCTTGCCTTCTCTGTTATTGAGAGTAACAAGGTTGCCTGACAATCTCTAGCATGAGTGACTGGTTGAAAGAGAAGGGGCTAGCAGGACTGTGTGGTATTTCGAGCTTCTAGATTCTTCCATCTTTTCTGGACTTTAAAGCCTTTGTCTGCAGGGAGCTGTGCTTGTTTTTGCCAGGATGTGGAGTGGTGATTCATCACTGGGACAAAGCAGAAATTCCCTAAGACTAAGTTTCATTTATTTCATTGAACTGTACTTCTTAACACTTATAATTGTGCTATACAGCTAATCCACTACACGTTGCATTGTTATAAAGCTTTTTTTACTCTTTCACTGCATTTGTGTACTGTTTTATACGTTTTTAACTGCATTTTTCATTGCTAGGAAGTGTTTCATTACTGTAATTGCATTTTTACTGAATTACTTAACTGTAAACTGCTTTTTCATACTGAGAGTTGTATTTCCTGCTTGTGAGTGCTCTATCTGTGATTTTCTGTGCATTTTTGTGAGGTTTCTGTGTTCTAGTCAGGTAGCATAGGCTTGATAGAGGTCTGCTATTATCCAGGCCTGGTTGTTTTGCTTGTTGAGTTTCCTGTGTTTCTGCAGCCATGTTCTGCTGATAGAGAACACAGAGCTAATCAGAGGAGGGGCTCACTGCTGTTTTTCTGCTGTGATAAACATGTCCGTAGTATTAGTGTAGCTAGTAGCTGTAATAGTTTCCCACCTTCCCCTCATCGGTGTCTTGGTCTTATACTTGGTGGCTTTGCAGTTGCTCGCCCCTACTGTAAATTTGATCTGGGACACTCCTCCCAGTCTAGTGTCATTAGCTTATTCTACCTAATACAGAGAGAACATTTGAGAAGGCCAACCCACTTGAATTATCTTCTGTTCCTCCTTTTTCCCTTTCCACTTTAATTAAAAAAAAAAAAAAAACGTTGGTAGAATCTGTTCTGAATGAGTATGCTTCTCAGCTGATAAGTATATTTTTGACACTTTTTAACTGTTCAGAGTTGAATACACCAATAATAGAATTCAGTTCAGAGTACAGTTTGAATAAATTGCATTTATTTAAACTGTATTTGCTTTAATAATGCTACACACTCGTGTGCTAGTTTGCACTGCACTTGAATTGGTTTTAGTGCTGTTTTATCTGCTTTTTATCTAAGCTTGTTTCCTGCCTTTCCTGTAACTAGTCTAGTCCAGATACAAATTTGCTGTATCCAGGACTGTTTGTAAGCTTCTGAGCCCACCAAGCCTTTCTGTGTTGGAGAGAAGCCTTCTAGCTTGTCAGTGGGAGTGGTAAGCACTAGGTAGCCTATTTACCACAACAGGAGTGGTTTCTTGCCCAGAGATTGTAGTTCATTGGCCGTTTGGGGAGTTTCTCCATCTCTTTCAACTTTCGGGTTTAAAAGCCCTCATTTGCACTTGTTTCCCACCTTTCCTGTAACTAGTTTAGTCCAGATACAGATTTGCTGTATCTGGGACTGTTTTAAGCTTCAGAGCCCCCCAAGCCTTTCTGTGTTGGAGGGAAGCCTTCTAGCTTGTCAGTGGGAGTGGTAAGCACTAGGTAGCCTATTTACCACAACAGGAGTGGTTTCTTGCCCAGAGATTTAGTTCATTGGCCGTTTGGGGAGTTTCTCCATCTCTTTCAACTTCCGGGTTTAAAAGCCCTCATTTGCACTTGTTTCCCACCTTTCCTGTAACTAGTCTAGTCTAGTCTAGTCCAGACACAGATTTGCTGTATCCAGGACTATTTGTAAGCTTCTGAGCAGTGCCAGAGTCTGCTCTTGTTCTCTCCTCTCCTGCACTTTTACTAGCTTAATAGTCTAGCACTTTACCAGACTTCTTGTTGCAGTTATTGTAGCACTCAAAAGTGCTACCAGTACAAACATTCTACAAGGAAACAACTCCAGTACTTATTGTTAATGCCCTCCCCTCCAGGCATGTCCTAAGGTCAGTTCCCTGCGCTTTCTCCTATTAAACTGGTGAACTTGGGAATCCTAAGACAATGTAGCAACTGCCTCATGTACACTGACAACCCTCTCCTCTTACCTCCCAACACTCAGACTTGCGAGAGATGCACTTCTGTATCCAAATCGGAAGCCACATACACTCCAGTCAAGACTGGAATAGCTGGTCAAGAGGAGAAGGTTAACATTTGCACCACACCACATGGAACGCATAGCCCTCAAGAACACACACCAGTACTGCTTTCACATAAAAACACAAACCACACACCCACCTTCAGGGAGGCTCTCAATAAAAATTGACCCAAACAGTAGAGACCTCCAAGGCAGAAACGCACTCGACCACCACAACACAACACTAATCATGACACACATAACTCTCCTAAACTGTGTGCCACTCAACCAAAGCCCCTAAACAAAACAGCATGCCCAACACACTAGTCATAGGTGACTCAATAGTGAGGCACACTGATGTCCCACTCACTAGGTTGAATAAGGAGAAAGTAACAGTTAGCTGCCTGTCAGGTGCCAGGATCTGCCACATAATGCATGCACTTAGGTCCTCAACAACAGGTACAAATATGACTGTCATTGCACATGTGGATGTGAATGACCTGAGATGTACCTCCCTGGACTGCATGAAAAGAGACATGGAGAAGCTCTCGAATTATGTAGCCCAGGCAGGTATGACCCTAGCCCTGAGCAGCATCCTACCATCACTCAGAATGATACCACAGTACAAGCAGAAAATTATTGATTTCAACAATTGGCTAAGTTTCTATTTTCATTCTAAGGGGATCCAGTATCTGTCTACCGGGGATGACATGACTGACAGACCATGATGGTTTGCCAGAGATGGTCTGCATCTGTCACCCCTGGGCTTCCAGATACTGGCCAAGGCTCTTACCACTCCTATAGTGTATTTTTAGGCAATGTTCCAAAGACCAAATTACCACCTTAACAGCTACAAACAAATACAATCTGGGTATCATGCTTCTCAGTGCTAGAAGTCTAAATCTCAAAATGCTCTCGCTCGAAGCACTCCTTAAAATTAAGAACATTGACATTTGTGCTGTAACAGAGACCTGGTTCAAAGCAGCAGAAAGCACCCCATGCACTACCAGGCTATAACTCATTCCACACCTTCCGGCCCCAGAACTTGACCAAAGCTGGTGGTATTTCATTATTCATAAAGCATGCGCACACCCCCAGACTGGTAGCCCAACATAATCCATCAGAGATACTTCAGGTGCAGCTAACATTGAAAAAGACAGCTATTCAGGTTGTAGCCTGCTATAGGTCCCCAACCATGTCCCAAGACTCACACTCCATGTTCCTAAGCACCCTGGAGAATGTTAGGGTCCAACCTAACACTCTTATACTGGGCAACTTCAACTACCCCTCCATTAACTGGGAAAACTACTCATGTAGCAATACACTTACCCAACATTTCCTGGAATTCATTAATTCCAGTCCCTAGACCAGCTCGTTCTTACCCCCCAATAGAGGTAGCAACATCCTTGACCTGGTCATTACTAACATTGGTGACTGTTGCTCTACAGCAATAGTCAACTCCTCTCTGGTTAGATCTGACCACAAACTAATCACCTTGGAAATCCAAATCCCTCCCACCCCCACAAAGGTAACCGCCATGAAAAACTTCTCCAAAGCTAACTTTAGGCTCCTAAAAATAGAGATGGCTAACTTCACTGCACCCATGCAAATGGAGAATAGTTGCATGATCACTGAATCATACACCAATGCACTGTACGAACATGTACACAGATGCAATGATCTTGCCATACCCAATAGAACCAAGACACTCTCCTCTAAAAAAAGGAAGCCAATCAGGTGGTCCCCTGCCATAAACAAACTCTACAACAGAAGGAGGAAACTGATGTGGAATAAGGTGAAGTCCCAAGACTAGAAAACTCCCTTATCACCCTCCACAAAAAGTTGAGATCCCTCATCAAATCCTCTAAAGCTAGCTATAAAAACAGAATTGCAGCAGATAATAAAGACAACCACAAGGCCTTCTATAGCTATGTAAAGAATCTCCACGGCAGTACCCAGATTTGCTCTGAGCTACTGCATAATGGTACCTCCTATACCAAGCCAACAGATATTGCCAATAAACTGGCTGATAGATTCAGTGCCAACTTTACACCCCCCCAAAGGACCACTCACAATACCAGTAGATCGCCAGGCACCCAGTATTACTGCTGCACAGGTTAAAACAGCACTGTCCAAGGCCAGGAATACAGCTTCTATGGGATCTGACAATATCCCTGACTGTGCTCTACATGAACTACAGAGTGAACTGGCACCTCACCAGTGTGCCCTGTTCAGTCACAGCCTCACCACAGGCTTTGTTCCTACCAAATGGCGCACTGCTACAGTCATCCCTCTCCACAAAGGAGGAGCAACTACAGACCCTTGGAACTATCGCCATTAGCCTGACGAGTCTAATATGCAAAGCTATGGAATGCATCATCATGGACCTAATAAACAAGGATATAGAGAATCTCCAAAGTCTAGATCCCACACAGTTTGGTTTTGTGAAGGGTAGATCATGCCTGATCAACCTGGTTGACATCTGAGTCAGTCCCCAGAGCTGAAGATGAAGGCAAGGTGGTCCATACAGCCTAACTTGATCTGGCCAAGGACTTTGATACCATTCCCCACTCATGAATCATAGAAAATCTCACAAAGCTAGGCATCGACCCATATATCACTAGGTGGGTTGCAAAATGGGTCACAGATAGAACCCACAGTGTGAAAGTAACTGACTCCAAGGCAGACAGCCAACCAGTCGTGAGTGGGGGCCCATAGGGTTCAGTCCTGGGTCCTCTCCTGTTTAGTATATACTTCTCTGAAGTCCAGTCTAACACAACGGGACTCTGGCTGACAATGTTCACAGCTGATTGCAAGTTGGGAGCTATTATTAACTCCCCAAGTGATGTTGACATCCTACAGAAAGGCCTCACTGAGACCACTGACTGGTGTCAGAACCATGGCCTTAAGCTCAATGCCAAAATAAATGTATTGTCATCCCCTTTAGGAAAAAAAAAATGGTTCCCATGAATTACCACATCGATGGTAGTCCACGGAACACAGAAGGCATTATAAGCAACCTCTCTTTTGACCACTACATTGCCACTGTGATCAGAAAGCCCTTCTGTGTCGCACATCTCATTACTAAGGGTTTTGCATCCAGGATGAAAGAGGTTATTGTCTCCCTCTACTCTTCCCTCATTAGACCAATCATCAAGTACAATGCTCCATTTGGCATGTACCTCACTAAACACCTGCAACAACTGGAGAGGCTGCAAAAGTACCTCACAAAGAGGATCTTAGGCCTTAAACACTTTTCCTATATGGACAGACTCAAAAAATTCCAACTATTCTCTGTCTCATAACTCATATTTCGAGGGAATCTCTACTTGACTTACAAAGCCATGTCTGACCTGTCTCTTTTTGAAATGCTACATCTAAAGAAATCCCAATCCCCCCACACCACACACGCCAGAGACCTCAACCTCTTTACCACAATCAACAGAAAATGCTGGAGGGACAGGTTCACAACCCAGAGACTGCTCATGCTATGGAATAGACTTCCCATATATGTCAAGCAGAGCACCTCACTGGCCCTCTTCAAGAGAAATCCTGATGAGTGGATGGGAAATAGAACATTCACCCTGGGGATCACTCCAGTGGCTCTACTCGACAGAGGCACTGGGAACTTAGGTCAGGTGGCACAATGCCAGGGTAATCCTATGGGTTAGGCTTGTAAAGGCTCCAGGGCCATTAGCCTAGTACACACCTATGAACACAGAATACCAGCTTGGTCTTGCAGTTGTAGGATTTGAGTGTGAAATTGTGATTTAGTAAAGCAGGTTAGATGTGCTGGTAGACATCTAGGTTGTCTTGGATGAAACTTTCGGGTAAGGATATGGATGCTTAGCTCTCACAGTATTAATGTCAGATGCAAAACAGATGGCAATTGTATTGGAGGTGTAATGATGATTATGAAAGTAGAGACTTATAAAAAGTGTGATTATACATAAATAGCATGTCATTTAATACTGCAGTCAGCAGGAGACAGACAAGCCTGATATAAAAGAGATATTCCTTATATTTGGTTTGTGAAATGATTTTGCAGCATGGGATTACTTGTGATCTAAGATAGAACTGGGGAGAAGGTACATGAAGGTATCAGCATAATCAGGATGTGGAAAGGGTGGTTAGAATACTGAGAACATGAAGCACTGTTAGACCACTGGACACTAAAAGGTTAAATAGACAACACCGTCCCTGTCACCATCAGGATTATGTAAGGTTTGATGTGCCACAGGGAGACTGATCTATCACAAAGAAGTTGAGCTTTTAAATAAACTATACATTCGATACTATGATGAGGTTGAACAAGTGATCAGAGTGAGAGGAACAAGTTGTAGGATAAAAAAAGCATGGTACTTGCTCATACCATAAAGTCGAAGATGACGAGAGAGAATAACATCACTTGGTGGCTGGAGGATGTTGTTTGTCTTTTGGCTTTTCCCGGTTAGGGGTCGCCACAGCAGAACTCCGGTTTGCTAATGAGTGGCAGTTGGTTTTCATGGTGTCGAGTTGCCAGCCCGACACCCAACCTTCAACAAAGGCACACCCATTCAACACATGTCTTTCAAATGCCCACTTGACCACAGGGAGGACATGCAGACTCCACATAGAAAGCACTCCCAACCCAAGCCGAGAATCAAACAGGAGAACCTCGTGCTGTGAGGCAACAATGCTACCACTGCACCACCGCAGAAGTACTGAAGGATGTAAGGGAGAATAAAGCATGAAGTTTCAACTGTTAGCTGGACTGCTAGGGCTGAATAAAACATACTGCTCCTACTGCTAATTTCTAAACAATAATGTAGTGGTCAGGAGATATGAGGAAGGCCACTGTGCTTTCAATTCAAACTAGCAAGTAAATGCACAAACCACTGAAATGGCATTTGTGTCATTAAATCAGTTATAGGTAATGTTTTCAAGCAGTTTTAAACCAAACAATAAAACCACTAAAACAGCATTGATATTGTAAACACCTTTTCGGGAGTCTTTACTTCTTGCATATATGTCCTTGGACATAAGCTTTAACAGGGGCAAAGTGAACACTATTTTTCATTTTAGCCTCTCGCTTGTTCTTTGTCTCCTTTTTGTTTTTAAAGTAACAAAAAACCCATGCTGGGGGAGGGGGAGTAAGCCTTTGCTTCCTTTGGTGGTCCAGAAGATGTCTGCACTGTATATATGGAAAAATGAAGTGGGCCCAGTACTGAAACCTAGTGAATTTAAAAATTTATTTTATTTATTTATTTTACATTTGTTGACCGGGCTAGTCTAGCTGGATATATTTCCATTTTCAGTAGAGGCCCGGGAGAAAAGCTCCACATAAATTTTAACAAAAGGTCAAAAATAGACAATCAAATTGACAAATCATCATAAATGGCGAGACAATAAAAAAATAGAACCCAATTACAGGTATACACATAAAAAAATCACATTTCTAAGGATAACAGTATTAGCTGTAATAACATCAAGAACAATGCATAAAGCAGAGAGCAAAAATTGATTTATAATAATTTATAGAACTAATCTTAGTACCAAAAGGAGAAAGAGAAACTCTATTGTAGGAGAGGAGGAAGGGAAGCAGTTTAAGAAAAGTGAAGGAAAAGTAAAAAGAATGGAAGAGAGAGATTAACAAAGGAGAAAGAGGAAACAGACAAAAAAACTCTAGGGAGATAGATTGAAGCTGACTCACAAAAAGAGAGAAAGAAAATAAAGTAGTCGGAAAGCTCAGAGTATTAGAGAAGCACAGAAGAGGTAAAAGATTAGTCAGGTTTTGTACAGGAACAGAGCCAGTGGCTTTGGAAGTAATCTTTGATTTTATGTTTAAAGAGAGGTAGAGATGTGGTAAGTGTTATATCACTGGGGAGCAGATTCCAGTTCCTTCCTACAGTATTATTGAATAGAGAGTCACCAGAAGAATTATTAGTCTTTGTAATAGTAGCCATAAGTTTACTGGAAGAGCGAAGGGAGTTTAGGTTGTTATAAGGGATTAAAAGTTTAGAGAGTATAGGGGTATTATTGGGTTGGTATAGAATTTTATGGGCAATAGTGAGTTGAGGGATTAACAGAAGGTTTTGAAGTTCTAGCCAGCCTAGAAGTTTCAGGTTAATACAGTGATGAGTTCTGAAAGGGTTGCCAGTGGCAAAGCGGGCAATGTTGTTGTAGCAAGTAGCCAGTTTGTTAAGGTTGGCTTTCCTTAGGTTAGTAAAATTGGAGAGGCATAAAGAAGAGTTGACAGAAGATGGGAGTGGGCAATCTTGGCTCTGGATGAAGAGGTTAGGAAAGGTTTAATTCTATATAGGCTTCCTATTTTTCTATTGACTATTTTAATGGTGTTGTTGATATGCTGATCAAAGGAGAGGTTATTATCAATTGTTATTCCTAAAAGTTTTGTTGTTGGATCAGGGGTGATGAGAGTGGCATTATTTGAGGAGATGGTGAAGTGCAAAGGAGTGGACCGTGTGCTAGGGGAGAAAAGGAGAAGTTTAGTTTTTTTGGCATTGAGGAGGAGGTTACGTCTGGTGAACCACGTTTCTACTGTGTTGAAGACATTTTGAGTAATAGATGAAAGTACATTAGGAGATGAAGCAGAGCAGATAAGTGTGGAGTCATCTGCATATTGAATGCAGGTTGCTTGTG
This sequence comes from Protopterus annectens, assembly GCF_019279795.1. Lineage (NCBI taxonomy): Eukaryota > Metazoa > Chordata > Ceratodontiformes > Protopteridae > Protopterus > Protopterus annectens. The sequence continues at coordinate 1,313,142,915 of NC_056739.1, forward strand.
GGATTGCTGAGTGGAGATCATTGATGAACAGGGAGAAGAGAAGGGGTCCTAGAATGGAGCCTTGAAGTACACCGATGGAAACGGGTGTGAGTGAAGAAATTTGGTTTTCCCACTGAACTGCTTGTTGTCTATTGCTGAGGTAGGATACTGAAAGATAGGTGTATAAGAATATGGACTGGCAGACTATAGTCTGTTTTCTTCTGAATAAGAACTGGAAAATCAGATATTCATACATCTCTCTCTCACACACACACACACACACACACACACACACACACACATCTATATTTTGGTGTGTAAAATGAAAGGGGCTAATTGTTTGGGCAATGCATGTACACAACACAAACCCTTCCTCTAGCAAAACAGCCAAGACATTATGAGATGTCAGGTGATATTAAAATATCCGCTGATTGGATTAAGCTGCTTTACAAGGCTACCTATTATGGAAGGGGGGCACTTAGGCTGGGTTGTACTATCTCTAACACTGCATGCTAGTTTGGCATCAACATTCTATATCCAAACTTAGGGCCCAGGGCCAAGCTGCATAGATTAGAGTACATTTGCTTTCAGATTCAGCAGTGTCATGATCTGCTAGTTTTCTGAGATAAGTATATCAGCAAGAGCCAGAGAAAAACAGGGTCACTACATGTCTCTGTAATGGTGTAGATACACGTACACACAGCTTGGGTGACAATTTTTTTTCTGAGTATACTGTATATGATGAATATCCAAATGTAGTAACAAATACTGAGAGATAATCAGTTCCTGCTTATTAAAACTACTAACATTATATTGATCCATAATTCCTTGTTAAGATGCAGGTCACAGCTTTAGCAATAGGGGAAAGGATGTTTTTTTGTCTAGAAAGGGATGAGAGCCTCCTAACACAAAGTCAAGGAAGAAGGGAATAAAAAAATTCAAATGTATGCTATTAGTACAAACAAGTAATTATCATATCTGTGTTATTCTCCCTTACTTGAAAGTAACAGCTAAGCTAGTTACAGATAATAACATGGAGAGAAATACATGACACATAATTGACAAGAAGATGTGTAATATAAACAGGCCCTGTATGTGAGGTTCTTAAGCAAATCAAAAGTTTTGAGAACTATTGTATGTTTGCACTTTTCATTATATGTATGAAAGGGACACTAGTTTCAGACTCCAAAAACTGTTCAATTTATCCAACTAAACAGCCTGTGTGTTGAGTTATAAGAAGAAACAGTCAACAACAGTAAATATTGTTGGAAGAAATAGCCAGGGAATTGTTATGGCTAGGCTTGTAGAGGCCCTAGGGCCGATAGCCTAGTAACAACCTATGAACCCATGAAGAGTGCTAATGGTACTCAGCAGCTGTCCTTGGATGAAAACCTCAGGTACCCAAGTCTGGTCTTGGTGAGCTATAATTATATCATACTGCAGATTTAGAAAAACAAACTGAAGTCAAGTCAAAGAAAACTTTGCCATTCAGAACTATACAGCAGTGTAGCTGAACGAAATTACCATGCTTCGTTCTTAATGCAGAAAACTGCACATATAGAGAGAGAAAATTTAATAAAATATCACAGTAAAAATAGAAGCAATAGAATAGAAAGATAGAAATAGTAATAGGAGGAATAGAAAGATAGAAATAATAATAGCAGAAATAGAAGTAGAAAAAGAGAATGAGTCTGCAGTGCAGCCAGCAGAAGGAAGCTCCCTTGCTAGTGTTCTTTATTTATGTGCAGAAAAAGTGTCTGCTGGTCAGTCATTTAATGTCCTGGTACCACTTAGTACTGCTTAATTTCCAATATGCCGCAAATTGATTCGTTAGTTCCCAAATGGTACATAATAGCATATCAAGTCATGTATGGTATATTTTAGATTTAAAGATGAGCCGCTTGCATGCATTCTGCTAAATGGCATGATGGAGTAACCCAGAAATAACCAGATATTTATTAAGGCCACCGCAGTACCGGGCAACCAAGCAAATGACTACATAGTAAAACAGAATGGCCATGCTGTGAAGACTAGCGGCACAAATCTGACACACTGAAAGACTAGCATGATAGATGGACCTGCAACTGATGTAATAGATAACACCACCAGAGCAAGTTAATGTGGCACAGTTCGTATGCACATATTCATGAAGTGCCTTATTGCTGCCATGCCAGATATCATACACTGGGTTTGCACAGCAAAGAACCAAACTGGTTTATCATTGAATTAGGGAAGAATAGGTGAGAGAGAACAATAGGAAATGAGCATATTGCATGCAGAGGAAAGCACACAATGGTAATCGTAGGGATGACAGAGAGAAGGAAGGGCAATCTTTTTTGGTAGTAGAGACAGCAGTTTTTAATATGTGAAGAAAGGTGGATGTTGGGAAGATAGCAAATAGATGGAGACGGGATAGATTGTAAGGGAAGGCAGCAGGGGCAGACAGAAAAACATAAAATACAGACAGACATTGGGGTGGTAAACTCAAAATGTTGAGGATGGCAGTGCATTGGACACAGACTTCAAACAGGGTGTGCATCTAGTGAACAGGAGAGTTGGAGAATGAATACTCTAGGGAAAATAGCACAACAGAGAGGGAACACCTGGAAAGGATAGAGTAGGGGCCATAGCCAGATGCCAAATGCCCAGAAGTTAACATCCATCCGTCACTTTTTTTAATTTCTCCAAATCTTTTGGGTTTCTAATACCATGACAGAATGGATCCCATTTCTAAGTCAAAGTATGGTTAAAGTTCATGAAATTAGTATTTACAATCTTTGTTGTTAGCCAGAAGTGCTCTTTGTGGCACCTGCAATGTGCCCAGTTATGACTCCTCCTGCAATTCATATAGAGTTACATGTATCAGTAACTTATCTAAATACAATTGCAGATTCTTTTTTATAAGACCCATTGCTCCTACTACTATTAGAACTGTCTGGGTATCTTTCTTACGCATTGCTCTCATTTCTGCCTGCAAGTCCTGATATTTTATGACTTTGTGTCTCTCTGTACACAAGACACTGTATTCACTGTGTGTGGCTATTTCAATGATCAATGCTACTTTTGTCTTCTTTTCATGGGCCGCTACATCTGGTTTTCAAGCATCTATCTTTTTGAACTTTTGGTAATGGGTGATCCCATGTGATATAGATGTCATTATTTTCTATGATGCTTTGTGGCTCATGTTTCCAGTGTTTTTCAGCTATTTCAATATTATAATGTTTGCACAATCCCCAGTGCAACAATCTTGCCACATTATTATGCCTTTCAATATACAGTCATTATGCCATTAGTATGTCACAACCTACATAGCAACAAGGTGTGCAACTGTTTCCAGTTCTGATTTACAAAACCTACATTAGTGTGTTTCTCCAACATGTTCAATGGACTTTGTAAACCAATGTGTATGTAGTCCACTATCTTGGGCCACTAATATTAACTTTTCATCCTTTGGTTTGAATTCGCCTCTCCTTAACCATTCCTGCATTCGATCCTGATCAACATGAGGTTGTTCCAAGAGTTTTCTATACTTGCAGCTACATTTATGCATTTTCTACATTTCTTGTCTTCTCATCTGATCCTTCATCTTATATTCTTTCTTTTACTTTTTGGCACATTCAGTTTCTGCTGATTTTTATCTACTTCTGGTTTAATTTCCATTTCTGCTTGACGCCAATATGGTTCTGCTAGACTAAGCAGGGAAGTCATTTTAGATTTATTATCCTCATGTTTCAAAACTTTCACTATGTTTAGGTTGTGTGAGGTCAGCAGATATGTATGCAGTCCCACAATTGCAGATCTATACATGTAATCAGTTTCAAGGAAGTCCATACCTCCTTTGGAACGGGAAATATATTATCTTGGTATGCACTGATTTTTATAAATTATTTGGTGTGCATGAAGCATTTTTCTTGTTTTTATTATCTAATCTACCCAACACCTTTTGGAGCCAGTCAATCACTCCAAAACTGTAAGTTAGAACAGGAAAAGAAAATTGGTTTATAGCTTGAACTTTGCTCCTCGATTTCAATGCTGTTTTCAGGATTAATTTAAGTCTTCTAAAATATGCTTTACTGAGTTTTATTCGCATTTGTTCATGATTTATTGTTAATGCTTCATTAGTTCCCAGATATTTATATACTCCCTCTTGCTTGAGGTCTTTTCCCGAACTGATGTTTTCTTGGAGATGCTACTTTCCTGCTTTAAAAGTTGCTTTTGCACATTTATCAAGACCAAATGACATTCTTAGGTTCATAGGTTCATAGGTTCATACTAGGCTATCTGCCCTGGGGCAATTATAAGCCTAGCCCGATTCTGTATGGCTTACGCCACCCCTTGATTTGAGTATACTGTGCCCTTTTTAAGGTTTAGTTTACTGTGCCTCTGTCTAATAGTGACACGGGAGTAATCCCTGGGACAAATCTACGATCCCCCATCCACCTATCGAGATTCTTCTTGAAGAGATTCAGTGAGGTGCTCTGCCTCACATGAACTGGAATTCTATTCCAGAGCGAAGGGAGCCTCTGGGTTATGAACCTGTCCCTCCAGCAAGTTCTATTTATTTCTGTGCTGAGGTTCAAGTCCTTCGAGCGTGTGGCTCTAAGGGATTTAGATTTACTGAGGTGGAGCATGTCCATTAATTCTGGATTTGACATAGCTTTGTATGTCAGGTATAGATCACCTTGAAGTAGGCAGTATGCATATGAGTAGAGCTGGAGTTTTTTTAACCGAGCAGCATATGGCATCTGTTTGAGACCCTTGATCCTCTTGGTGAGATACTTTTGGGGTCTTTCTAATTGCTGCAGGTGTCTGGTAAGGTACATCCCAAAAGGGACATTGTATTCTATGATGGGCCTGATGAGGGATGAATAAAGGGGCACGATTACCTCTCTTGATCTAGATGTGAAACCCTTCGTGATGAGGTGGGCTATGTAGAAGGTCTTTCTAACCACTTTGGCAATGTGGTTTTCAAAGGAGAGATTGCTATCAACTTGGGTCCCCAGGTCCCTAATAACTTTCTCTGTACTTAATGGGTTTCCGCCTATGTGGTAATTTGTGGGCACACTGTTTTTGCCAAAGGGTATGACTATACATTTTTTGGCATTTAGCTTTAACCCATGGCACTGGCACCAGTTATCTGTCTCTGTGAGACCTTTTTGAAGGATGTTTGTGTCAGCTGGAGAGTTGATTATGGCGCCCAGTTTGCAGTCGTCTGCGAACTTGGTGAGCCATAGTCCTCCCACATTTGCCTGTACCTGGGAAAAGTATATACCGAACAAGAGTGGTCCCAGGACAGAACCCTGTGGGATGCCACTTGTGACCGATTTCGAGTCTGACATGGCTCCAGCAACTCTCACTCTGTGGGTTCTGTCTTTGAGCCAGTTTGCGACCCATCTTGTGACATAGGGGTTTATATTTAAGCTGGATAGCTTATCTATGATGCCCGAGTGGGGTATTGTGTCAAATGCCTTTGCAAGGTCCAGATAGGCTGTGTGGACTACCTTTCCTTCATCTATGGCTTTGGTGACTGTTTTGAAGAAGTCAACCAGGTTCAAAAGGCAGGATCTGCCCTTGACAAAGCCGAACTGGGTAGGATCTAGTGTCTGTAGGTCCCCAATGTCTTTGTTTATGAGCTCCATGATGATCCTCTCCATAGCCTTGCAGACTAAGCTAGTCAGGCTTATGGGGCGATAGTTTCCAGGGTCCGTAGAGGCTCCACCTTTGTGGAGTGGGACCACTGTTGCTGTACGCCATTCTGTGGGCACATATCCTGTAGTGAGACTGAGATTGTATAGCTGTTTTATTTGAGGGATTAGTTCCTCTTGGACTTCATGTAGGATGCAACCTGGGACGCCATCTGGTCCCATGGAAGCAGTGTTTTTTGCTTTGGAGATGGCAGCCTTCACCTGAGCATCAGAGATGTTTGGGAGGCAGCCCTTTGCCGGGATAGATACTTGCTCTTTTGGGGGGAGGGGGTGGAGAGGTTTGCACTGAACCTGTCTGCCAGGATATTGGCGATGTCTGTGAGTTCAGTGTATTTTTTGTCATTTAGAATCAACTCAGAACAAGTCTGGGAGTTGCATCCCAGGTTTGTAACATAACTGAAAAAAGCCTTATGATTGTCTTTGGTGTCCTGTGCAATTTTTCTCTTGAAGCTGGCCTTGGAGGATTTTATGAGGGATCATAATTTTTTGCTAGTACTGATCAGAGATGCCTTCCCTATTAGGGATTTTGCTCTATCATGTAGTAACTTCCTCCTTCTGTTGTACAGTTTATTTATGGCAGGGTCCATCAGACTGGATGCCTGCCTTTGGGTGATTGGGTCTTGGTTTTGTTTGGGATAGCATGATCCATGCATTCCTGGAGATGTCCGTAGAATGCATTTATATAGGATTCTGCAGTTTGGGCCGTAGTTTCCACTGGCCCTGGGGCCTTGAAGGATTCCACTTCGGTTTTGAGAAGTGAGAAGTTCGCTTTTGAGAAGTTTTTCACTGTGGTTTTCTGGGCTGGGGGTGGGGTCGGGATGTGGACATCCAGTGAAATTAATTTATGGTCTGATCTTACCAATGAGGGATATACTTCTGGTGTGGAGCATAGAGTCCCCATGTTGGTAATGATCAGGTCTAGTATGTTGTCCCTTCTTGTGGGAGTGGTGACTAGTTGTTCCATAGCATTTGAGTTTATAATTTCCAGGAACCTTTGGGCTAAGGTGCTGGGGCTTGAGTATTGCTCCCAGTCAATGTTTGGGTAGTTGAAGTTGCCCAATATAATGGTGTTCGGAGAGATCTTCATGTTCTCTAATGTTTTCAGGAAAGCCGAGTGGGATTCCTGACTTTGAGAGGGTGGTCTGTAGGATGCTATAAACTGAAAAGCAGACTTGCCCACTGTTAGTTGCACGTGGATGGTCTCCGATACTTCGTGCAATGCCACTAACCTGGAGGTGTGGATATCCTTGATAAATATGGAAACTCCCCCTCCTTTTGTGGTTCGGTCTGGGTTTTGGGGCCGAAAAGCATGATATGAGGTATAGCCTGGTAGTGCTGGGGTGCTCTCTGGAGCCTTGAACCAGGTTTCTGTCACTGCACAGATATCGATGTTCTCCATACTGAGGAGAGCTTCGAGTGCGTGCATCTTGAGGTTAAGACTTCTGGTGTTTAGCAGCATTACCCGTAGTTTCTTGTTCTTTGTGCTGTCTATGGGGGTGGGTTTGACTTTTGAGCCTTGCCTAAAAAAGGCACAATGGGGATGGCAAGAGCCTTTGCCAATATCCGAAAGCCCAGTGGTGACAGGTGCAAGCCGTCCCTAGCGAAGCAACGTGGCTTGTCGAGCATGTCATCCCAGGCTGACAGACACTGGATCCCCTTTGAATGACACCAAAATTTTAGCCAATTGTTAAAATAGATCAGTTTGTCTTTGTACTGTGGCATCATTCTAGGTGAGGGTAAGATGCTGCTCATGGTCAGGGTCATACGAGCCTGGGCTACATGATCAGAGAGCTCCTCTATGTCTCTTTTCATGTAGTCCAGGGAGGTACATCTCAGGTCATTCACACCAGCATGTACAATGACTGAGTCATATTTGTATTTGCTTTGGAGTGACCTGAGTGCTTGCGTTATGTGGCGGATCCTAGCACCCGACAGGCAGCTCACCGTGACCTTCTCTTTATTCAGCCTGGTGAGCGGGACATCAGTGTGTCTGACAATAGAGTCACCTATTACAAGAGTATCAGGTGTGTTATTCAGCCTTAAGGGCTGTGGCTGCTTGGCACACTGACTTTGTGGGTTATGTGTTGTGCGTGTTTTGTTTTGAGGTAGCGTTTGCTTGGATGTCTGCTTTGGAGGTCTCTGTTGCTTAGGTAGATTTTTATTTAGAGCCTCCGAGTATGTTTTTGTGTATTTATGTGTTTGGTTCGCTGATGTGGTGGGACTATGTGATACTGGAATTGTGTTATGTGAGGTTACCTTCTCCTCCTGACTGGTTATACCAGTTTTGAGATGAGAGAGCTCAGCCTCCAGTTTGACTAAATAGTTGCATCTCTCACATATATTTGAACCTGTTTGGAGGAGGAGAGGGTTGCTTATATCATCTGAAAAGGTTTTGACTACTTGCAGTTGTGGTCTCAGTTCCTCATCCGATGAACTATACAGTTTTAAATCATTGACAAAGAGAAAATGAGAAGTCTTGACACTTTGTTGCTTTCTGGGAGCCAAATTGTAGCCATAACCTAAGCTGTTAAGCATACAGCTTAATGGGTTAAGGGCAAGGCAAAAGAGTAGCGGTAAGAGACAGTCACCCTGGATTATCTCCCTTTGGATTTTTATCCATGGAATAATAATTTGTCCTTTATCACATCTTAACTGCAAAGTGGTTTGCCACTGTTTCATGGTCACTGTGATGTAGTTCATCAGTGTAGGGCACATCTAATATATTTGTAAGCAATCTTTTATCCATGAAAGTGGGATACTGTCAATTTTTTTTTGTAGTCTATCCATGCCTTACTAATTTTACAATTCTCCGCTATGACTTTATTTAACAATAAATGATCCTTCGTTCCATATGACTTTATTTTATTACCCTTTTGTCCTATTGACATAATTGTTTTTTCTTCTAAACGACTATAAACTCTGTTGGCGTCAATTCCAATCTATAGTTTATATGTTGTCAGAAAGCAAGTTATTGGTCTTTAGTTTTAGGGTAGCTTGCAGGTTCACTCTTAAGTAGGTGCGTTGTTTTTCCTTTTGATTTCCAGGCTGATGTCTGCTTGGAGTGTGCTTATAAATGGTTCTTACTCATGGTGGCTAAATCTTCATGCAAAGATGTTAATACTTTTAGCCAGAAGTTAGGTAAAGCATGCCGGCCTGGGATTTCCAATTAGAGGCTTTTCTTAACTTTGTTTCAATCTCTCTGACCCTTACTTCATCCCATTTCATATCCTGTACTTTTGAACTTCTTATTTTTTCTTTTACTTCTTCTATCCATTTAGCATCTTTATGTTCCACAGGATCTTCATACATATTTCTCTAAAATGTATCAATTTCTTCTTTTTGGTGGTCTTTCAATTCCTTTTACCTTGTTTCCCAATTCTCTGTAAAAAATGTTTGTGTCATCAATAAATTGCTAATTTTGTACTTTTCCTTTATAGTTATCTGTGATTCTTCTAAGTTGTTCTGCCTGTACTGATATTTTTAGTTTGTTTGCAATAGTGCATGATAAATCCTGATCCATTATAATACTGTGAATTGCTTTTATCAAGTCTATCTTTCTGAGTATTTTTGTTGATCTGTTCCTTCTTCTATACTCTTCAAACAGTGATACTTCTTAATTGTGTTTTATAGTTTTCTCTATTTGATACTTCCATTATGGCGTTCAATTTCTCCCCATACTTTCCCTTACTATCTTGTGTTCTTGTGAAAGGACTTTATCTGTTATTAATTTGGCTGCACAGTAATGTATCCTATTTATTTCTGTTATGTTGCATGAATCTCTACGGACAGTCTTAATTATCATGTTTATTTGTTTTATCAAATGTGCAACTTTCTGGGTTTTATTGACCTTCTGCAGTGTATTTCTTTCATTCATCTTAACATGTCTATCCATCTCTATTAAATAAAGCAACTCTTCTATTAGATCATTTTCTTCTTAACTGAGGGCACATTTTCTGTTGTAAATTTCCTGCAGGCATTCTATTCCAGTGCTTCTTTCAGTGCCATGTTCTCTTCAGTTTCACACTGTGTCATCCTTTGCTTTTTCATATGGGAAAACTGGTCTATCACTCCCCGACACTGACTGTGTCAAGAGTTGCCACAGTTTCCTGTTCTTTCCCTTGGTGTATAGTTCTGACTGAACCTTTGTACTGGTTTGCTAGGGGAGGCTCCAAATTATCTTCAAATGTCAACTGATTAGATGCACTGGTTTCTGCTTAACTTGGGTGTTCATAGTTCTATCCTGTTGTGTTATCAAAGTTAAATTTTCTACACTAAATCCCTCAATTTGCAGGTAATCCATAACCTCAGTTTCTATTTCTTTAACTTCTCCATTACTAATCCTCTCTTCTACTTTTCTTATTTTCATGTATTGTGAAATTTTCCATATCCAGCTGTCTTTGCTTGTATTAACTTCAAATATCTTTGGTGCTGCTCTTTTTGAATTGATTAGTTTTGCTTTCTCCTTTTCATAAATATTCTACCATATTAAATCTTTTTCTTTCCCATGTCCATATTTTTTCTTCAGATGTCTCCTGTTCCTCTTATTTTTCCTTACTTTGGGAACTAGTTATTCCATCATATTGTGATATGGCCTGTGTTAGACTTTCTACACTGAATCCTTCACTTCACAAATATTCCATAGCTTCAGCTTCTATTTTTTTTAACTTCAATGTGGCTAATCTTCTGTTCTGCATTCCATCTTTATGATCTTATTTTTTTTATTGTGAAATTTTCCATATCTGAATGCCTTTATCTATATTTCTCTTTGAATATCTTTGGGCCTGCATTTTTTGTGTTGATTAATAGGGCTTTCTCCTTTGCATAAATATTGCACCGCATCCAATCTCTGTTTCTTTCCCATGTCAATATTTCTTTTTTATACCGGCCAAATGTCTTTAAATTTTGTTCTTTAAATTTTTGGACTTCCTAAGTTGCTTCTTTTTCCAAACAGCACAAGGTTTCTTGGTGTATATAGTGTTTTTCTTGGAGCTGTTGTGTTAGCAAACAAAAATTTTTATTTGAAGCTTCTGATAGATTTTCTTGTGGAAGTATTTTTCTTTCCTTTAATTTCTCTCTTAATCGTTTCATATATCCATTTTTCCTGGAAATTCTGGGTTTCTTGCATAATAGTAACAATACATGATTTCTTTCTTGTCCTCAATAGTCCCCTCTCTTTTTCTGTATGGCACTTTTTTGGCCTATCTGTTTTTGTGACTTTTGTGGATTGCTACTTCCTTCTACAGCAGGGGCGTCATCCTTACCCTGAGCCTGGCCTAGCTCCATTGTAGGAATATTTTCACGTCTTGAGGTTTCTACACTGTCATTTTTTTTCCAGTCCTGGTACCAGTGTGCCTACCAGGATTGGGCACATTTTTATCCTGGGACTTGTGAACCCAGCTATCTTCTTTATTTTTAACCTACTTCTGTCCATGATATATACTATATAAAATGCAGTCTATACATCAGTGTCGCCTTGGTGAGATTCGCTGAAAAACAGGGTCCACCTCATGAAGGTACTCACCAAGACTTGAGGATGAATTTAGTTCCAGCAATACTTTTCTCTTTTTTCAGATTTTATCATCTCTGCATTCAGACCACTGAGCAAGGGTCATAGCCAGATACCAGACTGGCCCACAAGTTAACATCCATCTATCTGTCACCTTTATGAGTGTTACACAAAACCAGCAACCAAGGAAAACAGTCCACTCTCATTTATGTGTATTAAGCACTTTTCATTCTTCTAGTAGTAAGAACTTCTTCAGATACACATATATAAAAAGTTACTGTTTAAAACAGGTAGTCTTGTAGTCACATAACATTCAACAAACCAATAGGATTTCCTTCCCTCACTATGAGCAAAAATAAAATGAACACTTTCATTCCCTTTTTGATGTTTAAAACATACAGTTACTACGTACATTCATTAAACTGCATTTCTATAATAAGACTTTTACTTTTCTCATCTCGCAAAACTTAATAGTTTTAAAACACATAAGACTGAAGTGATCTCATTTAGTCCTGGGTGCTTGTCTGCATTTATACAACTTTGCCACAATAGTTCAAATTTTTCTAATAATAATGGAAAAGGACCCCCTCTATTATCTAGAACTAACTGGTCAATGACTCTAAACCTGAAACTGTGAGTTGGATTTTGAGTGGTGTGTGTAGCTAGAGCATTTTTCTGTTTATCCCTACTTATGCTGTACATATGCTCATACATGCGATCTTTTAACTTTTGTTCAGTTTTCCCAATTTAATACGATGGGCATGACTGACACTGTGCCAAGTGTACAATCATTTTTGAATTACTGTTGTATTTCCTGTCCACAGTAAATTTTTTATTACTCACCCAAAATGTTGCACCCTCCTCAACATGTTTACAGTAAGGGCACATACCACATTTTTACATGCCCAGATGCCTCACTGGGTCAGGCCCTTGATTGTATTCCAACCAATTCTTTAAGTTTTTACCTCTTTTAAAGATTATTTTTGGGTGGTTTGGTAGTTTACTGTTTCTAGTCGTGTCAGCTGACAGTAGATTCCAGTTCTTGTATAAAACCTTCATAAGGTCTGTGGTTTCTAGTTTGAAATGTGTTATGAAACTAAGTACATATGAGTTCGCATTAGTGGGTTTCTCATTTTGGAAATTATCTTCCCTTAGGACACCTATTGTTCCTATTGTAGTGAGTCTACCTCTGTTATAAAGAAGAGGCAGGTATATGCTTCTATTCCTTTTGTACATAATTCATCTATTAAATTTAATGAATGTAAGTAGTAACTGTATGTTTTAAACATCAAAAAGGGAATGAAAGTGTTAATTTTTATTTTTGTTCATAGTTAGGGAAGGAAATCCTGTTGGTTTGTTGAATGTCATGTGGCTACAAGGCTACCTGTTTTAAATAGTGACTGTTTGTATATGTGTATCTGAAGAAGTTCTTACTACTTAAAAGACGAACAGCACTTAATAAACATAAACAAAAGTGGACTGTTTTCCTTGGCTGCTGTTTTTTGTGTATTCATCTGCAGTTCATGCTAAATTGTTTTAGTTTACAAGTTTGTGTCTCTGTGTAATGGCAACAGTAGGTATCAACAGTTCTCCACATAATTCCTCACAGACTTCTCGGAAGGAACAAGGCAACTTAACGCTATTGATTAATATGCTAACTCAACACATAGAGGATTTAACAGCAAGAATGGATTCCCTGCCAGACAACAATGCTCAGGATGCAGGTAACAACCATGGTTTTAACCTAAGCCAAGCAGGAGTAGCCAGCCCTCAACAAACTGTTTCCTTTCCTCACAGTTCACAGCGTGATAACAACCATGTAAATAACGAGAATACATGGAGTCAACACGTAAGGAGAGCTCATGGTCCTGCAACAACTTCTTTTCCTACAACTTCCACTGGGCTTATGGGGGCCTCTAACTTTGACAACTGGGTGAATGAACCATTGAGTTTAATTGAGCAACCTATAAACAATGGACTAGGGCACTCGGCTAGAGGAAGTGTTAATATAGTGACAAACTTAAAAGAACTGGACCACAAACTATTGAAACATAAAACATTGCAGCTTGAGATTGCTTATTTTCGAGAATGCATAAAATATAACATTGTTCCAAAAGTTTTATGCATCTGGCAATACCCTAAGGGGTTGGACACTAGGTCTGTGTTTCATTTGGACCTTCTCAGGCTGTTTGACAAGCACGGGTTTGAGCTGTTTGAGCTTATGATGAAACACTACCATAACCACCAAAATATCCGACTTGGACCAGTTAGTTAAAGCTGATCCTGATTTTGACTGCTACAGATTCGAATACAACTGAATCTTTAGTAGCATTGATCAGCATATGCTTAAATTAAAAGCAACTAAAGTTAAAACAATTAAACCAAGACCACCTGGATTATAGCAATGAGTCAACCTACCGGAAGCCACCACCTTCACAGTCTTGGTCCCAGATTGGAGCATCCCCCATGCATATGCATAATCAGGGCAGGGCTAATGATGACAACATAGCAAGTACATCAAATTCAATATCCACACCAGGAAACCAACAAGCTCTACCTGCAGTACAGTGTAGTGAGAGACTTTCAAACAACAAAACCAATTCTACTCGTGGGAACGAAGAGGGCAATGACGAAATTGAATTATCAGAATCATCCCAAGCCAATAACCAGCACCAGACAGGAACTTTTCACAACAGCAGGGCTACCAATTACTGTTCGAACCAGCAACGCCAACAGAATATGACAGGTGTACAAAAGAAGAACAAATGGGGACCGTATCTACTCAGATTCTTGAGTAAGGAATAATGACTGTAAAATCATTTTTAACACAGAGAGAGACTTTAAAATATATAATTTCTCCTCGTTTGAAATTGGAGCAGACTTATTGAACTGTTTGGCTAAGGGCATGTCATTCGTACCTAGCAGACATGCTGACATTGTTAAAGTTATTTTAGATTTCAAACTATTTGTTAGGAAATTAAATTTGTCATTGTTGTTTGAGAACAGTGATTTTACTGAAACTTCTTGTCAAATATCTAGCATCTGCAACCCACCAATACATCCAACTGTTGCTTTATTTGAACATATCGGCGAGCATGATTTTAGAACTTTGTTTGATCACAACAAGTTGGGAAAAGTGACAACAACAGTTGTAATACTAACAGGTCAGAATGGCTAGTGGAAACTGCCTTTGAGAATTATGAAACCAGATAAGGAGGGTGGGTTAGTGTTTATAGACCTGGATGACTATGTTAAGAGAATGAAACAAATGTTACTGAGTGAAGCCTATGTGAATGTGTCACTAAATGAGCTAAATATAGTATATAGTCGTATCAGGACTTATATCAATGATTTGTTTATTGAAGCCAAGATAGATGTTAATACATACAACTATCTGACTATGCCAGGTCCCAGAATTCCTGTATTGTTTGGTATCCCTAAAATTCACAAAAGCATAAACAATCCACCTATGCGACCATTAGTTGATGTCAGGAATTCCATTACCTACTCTTGGGCACAGATAGTAGATAACATTTTAAAAAATACATCAAAGAAGTGAAACAAGTCTGCAAAGACTCTTGGTCCTTTTTGAGTGAAATAAATAAACTAGAATTGAAGGAAAACTGCAGTTTTCTCTCTATTGATGTAAAAGATCTATACATGTCTATTCCACACACAGACGGTGTGGAATGGGTTTCCTTTATGTTGAGATCCTCAAGGCACCTCAGGTAGAAATTATCTTAGTGGAAGAGCTTTTAGACATAGTCTTAGCAAACAATTGTGTTACCTTTGACAGTGAATACTACCTACAGAAGACAGGTGTACCAATGGGCTTGCCATGTGCGACGAGCTTTGCTAATTTGGTAATGGCATACTGGGAGCTGGAATACATTCTAAAACATACACAGACAAAAGAACAAATTTATTTTTGCACAAGGTTTTTGGATGATATCTTCCTAATTTTGAAAGGGGACAATGCAAAAGCCCATGCACTAGTAGATTACTTTAACAAAATGACACATTGTCTTCAGTTCACACACAACTGTAGTGAGGACACTATTTCCTACTTAGACATTGAACTGAAAAAAGACAAACACCATAAGACGTTGTTGTTTGTCTTTCAGCTTTTTCCCAGTAAGGGGTCGCCACAGCGGAACTCCAGTCCGCTAATGATTTGCAGTAGATTTTTACGAAATGCCAAGGTGCCAGCTCGACGCCCAACCTTCAACGAAGGCATGCCCATTTACGCACGCATGTCTTTCAAATGCTACCCAACTGCGGGGAGGACATGCAGACTCCACACAGAAGGCACTCCCAAGCCAAGCCGAGAATCGAATGGGAGAACCTCTTGCTGTGAGGTAACAACGCTACCGCTGTACCACTGCGGAAAATCCGTAAAATCTGTAAATTCTGGTAATAATGGCCAAACAGGTAAAAAACGCACTCTCCAAAGCTAAGAATACAGCATCCATGGGACCAGATGACATCCCGGGCTGTGTACTATATGAACTAAAAAATGAACTGGCACCTCACCTAAGTGTCATGTCTAATCATAGCCTAACCTCAGGCTTCGTGCCCACTGAGTGGCGCACAACTACAGTTATCCCACTCCACAAGGGTGGATCCACCTTGGATCCCAGGAACTACCGCCCTATCAGTCTGACGAGCCTGATCTGCAAGGCCATGGAATGTATTATCATGGAACTTATAAACAAAGACATTGTCAACCTTCAAACACTGGACCCCACCCAGTTTGGGTTCGTGAAGGGCCAATCTTGTCTCCTGAACCTGATTGACTTCTTTGAATCAGTCTCCAGAGTCATGGACAAGGGTAAGGCGGTCCACACAGCCTATCTGGACCTCACCAAGGCCTTTGACACCATCCCCCACTTTGGAATCATAGATAAACTTACTAAGCTGGGCATTAATCCCTGCGTCACTCGATGGGTTGCCAACTGGCTTACTGACAGATCCCACAGTGTAAATGTAGCTGAATCCAAATCCAGCTCCAGACAAGTGATAAGTGGAGTACCTCAGGGTTCATTCCTGGGACCACTCTTGTTTGGCATCTACTTCTCTAAAGTACAGGCCAATACTAAGGGACTCTAGCTAACAAAGTTTGCAGATGACTGCAAACTGGGAACCATTATTGAATCTCCAAATGATGTGGATACTGTACGGAAGGGCCTTACAGAAACAGATGCTTGGTGCCAAAGCCATGGGCTCAAGCTCAATGCCAAGAAATGTACAGTTATCCCCTTTGGGAAAAAAAC
The DNA here is from genome assembly GCF_019279795.1 of Protopterus annectens. Taxonomy (NCBI): domain Eukaryota; kingdom Metazoa; phylum Chordata; order Ceratodontiformes; family Protopteridae; genus Protopterus; species Protopterus annectens. The sequence goes on from NC_056739.1 coordinate 1,313,159,378, forward strand.
ATGTACCCATGAATTACCACATAGGTGGTAGTACACTAAACACCAAAAGTGTGATAAGAGACTTGGAGACACAGGTGGACAGTGGTCTCACCTTCGATAACTACATCGCCACAACAGTCAGGAAATCCTATGTGGTACACCTCATTACTAAGGGCTTTTCATTCAGAAAAAAGGAGGTCATTGTCCCACTATACTCATCCCTCATTAGACCCATTATAGAATACAACACCCCATTTGGTATGTACCTCTCAAGATATCTGCAACAACTGGAAGGGCTGCAGAAATACCTCACTAAAAGAATCACAGGCCTAAAGCAGATGCCCTGTGTTGACCACCTTAAAAAACTCCAGTTATACTCTATCGCATATTGTCTACTCAGAGATGATCTCTGCTTAACATACAAGGCCATGTCAAACCCAGAGCTGTTGGACATGCTACACTTAAAGAAATCTCAATCCCTCAGAGCCACACACTCCTGGGATCTAAACCTTGTCATCACAGTAAACAAAACATGCTGGAGGGATAGGTTCCTGACCCAGAGACTCCCCAGACTCTGGAATAGACGGCCCATACATGTCAAGCAGAGCACCTCTTTGGCCCTCTTCAAAAGGAACCTTGACGATTGGATGGGAGAAAGGAAATTCACCCCGGGGAATCATGTCAGTCCCCCTGCTAGACAGGAGTCCAGGAAGTAAATAGTGTGGGAAGAAATAGCCAGGGAATTGTTATGGCTAGGCTTGCACAGGCTTTAGGGCTAATAGCCTAGTACCAACCTATGAACCTATGCACTATAGTGGCAGTTAATGATGGAGACTATGATATCCTAGAATAATAATGAACAAGACAATGTCCTGTTTAGATGTCAGTGGTTTAGGATCAATAAAAATGCTATTTAATTAAAGATATCAATCACTGAAATGCAGAATGGGTAAATTACTTCTTAAAAAATAAATATGCCCAACTATGGAGTAACACTGTCAAAATGAAAAATAATCTACTACATATGAATTAGTGTTTTATTAATCAGTGTTATCTTGCTTATCTTCTAGAGTCATCCATTCCCTAATCAGAACTGCTCATGGCTCTATTATTTTCACATTTAAAATAAACTTAGTTCAAATGAAACAAGTTAGTCTTCCTAGATTCTTTTCACTGGCAAATTGTTATATGTGAAGTCCCTAAAACAGTACATTTGGCATTTTAACACCAAAAACAGATCTATTCAGGATGCAGACAGTCACTTATGTGAAAGAGAGACATTTTGTATACACACACACACACACACACACACACACACACACACACACACACACACACGCACGCACGCACGCACGCACGCACACACACACACACACATGAAAGCTTTACAAGGAAAAACAGGGACATTAAAGAAAACAAATGCTTATGAAGGAAACACAAGTGTACAAAATGAGAAAGAGGTGCTACCTAGCAATCACATTAAATTTTAAGCCTCAAACTATTTTCACGTTACACAAAACTCAAAACATACTTAAACTGAAATGAAATTCTTCAGCTCTGGCTGTACAGTTAGTGACATATTAAACAATGATGGGCACAAAGGTTTTCTTTAGCTACATTAGAAAACACAATGGAGACAAGAATGTGTGTGGCATACAATTGAAAAAATAACACAATTATTTCGCAACTACAGGCTGTATGTAACATGTTTACCTAATACATTTTGTGGCAACTTCAGAATACCCAGGTGTAAACATGAGCTTCTTATTCAACAGGAATATAGCACCCCATATTACAACAGGTATGATGAACACAGATGTAACCAACAAAATTAAAACTAGTACCCCGATGTGCTCTGGCATTATCCCAGGTAGTTTCCTAAAGGATAACATTACCAAACCACTATTTATAATACTAAATAAACTCTTGCTATGTGAATATGTAGAAGAACCCCAGAAGCAAAAAGTAGCAGTCCTAACAGGGAAGGTGATGGTGACATCAGACCCATAAGCCTAAACTGCACTTTTCCTAATGGCATGGAATGTGCCATAATAAACCAACTTCAGAAAGGTGCTAAACCTATTCTTCTCACCTGGGGAGATCATGCCTAATAAAACCTGAATGCTTTTTTGAAACTTTAAAATCAGCATTTGACGAAAGTCTATCTGTGCATGTAATATACCTGGATCTTGTGAGAGCCATCAACAATATTCCACACAAAGAAAATAAAGCCAAATTGACTGCACTAAATACAAAAGGGTATGTATTCAAAAGCTGAAACAATGCTCACAGAGCAGAACACATCAATTAGGTGGAAAGCAGCCTGTGACCAGGAGGGTCCAGTAGGGCTGTATAATGGATACTGTTGTCCTTTTCAACACTTTCAACACTTAAATCAAATATGCAGAAAAACTGTGGATAAAAATGTGAATGACTGCAGACTAAATAACAGAATTATTTCTACAAACTATGCTAGTTTAATGCGGTGGTGTTGCTGCGGTAGCATTGTCGCCTCATAGCAAGATGTTGTCCCGTTCGATTCTCAGCTAGAGCGTTTTCTGTGTGGAGGCATACGTGAATGGGGTGTGCCTTCATTGAAGATTGTGCATCAGGGCTGATAACCTGGTATGTAAAAATCCACTACCAATCATTAGCGGACTGGAGTTCCGCTGTGGCGACCCCTAACTGGGAAAAGCCAAAAGACACAAACAAATGCTAGTTTAATTCAAGAACTACACAAAGTATACACATATTTAAAAAGCATTATTGACTATAGCCTCTCTATCAGTGTTAACAAATGTATCATTGTGAAGAGACTATGGGAACACAGTCAACAACAAATTACTCATTTAATGCTAAAAGATATGCCTAGCAATTGCAGAGGAGTTCTTATTTTATTCTTCTCTGCACTTTAAGTCATCCAGTCATTGAACATGCTACAGATATACGAGTTTGATAGCTGTCGCATACTCTATTTAGTAACCAGGTAACAACAGCCTACAGGAAGAAACAGACCATCCAAGGGGTGTCATAAGGCCTGATGACAGGCAGAGAATGGCCTCCCTTATGGAAGGCCCTTTATTTTGCTTTCACAGCCATGTCGCTGGAGGGCATTAATATGTTTAGAAAATGAGGAAATTTTTAAGTTGTTCTGAATTTGTTTTAATTTTTATATAATATTTATAAATACATGAATACATGTGTGTGTGTGTGTGTGTGTGTGTGTGTGTGTGTGTGTGTGTGTATACATATATATATATATATATATATATATATATATATATATATATATATATATATATATATATATATATATATATATATATATATATGTGTATGTATATACATATATATATATATGGGTCTACTATCAGAGATCGAAATTACACTATTTAGAAATACAGTAGTGGATGCCCACTAATGCGAAAGTGCACTTCACCAAAAGTGCACTTTTGCGAACACCACTAGAACGAATGGGCAGTGTCCTCCACTGTGGTGTGGTAGTCTTGGGTTAAGGATAGTGGATAGCCCTACTAGCTATCCATTATCCTTAACCCAAGCACTAACCCTAAAGTCCGTAACCATTCGCTATATATATAGATGCCTGACACAGTCAAATTTCCAAAAGACTGAACTTGAAAAGATGGAGCTGGTAATACTGAAAACCCAGAAGTTCAAACAGCATGGGCATTTGTTGTACATGATCATGGTACAGTGGGGACTGGGGTTTTGCTCTTTTTCCCACTGTAGTGCGATCTCTGAGTTTGCATATATAATTAGCAGGGGTGCTGGGAGGACTTGCCCCCTGCAAAAAAAGCAGGTATTGGATTAGTGCATTATTTTTTAAGCTTCCAGTTTTTCAATGTTCCTACCTCAATGTTTTCACATTCCATCTTCTGGAAATTTGACCTTGTCTCCGACACACACACACACACTTAGAAATATCTTAATGCCTAAATCCATCCTATGCTAATTATATATTTTAACTTTCAGATCGCACAGTACAGGGGATATATATGTACATATATATATATATATATATATATATATATATATATCTATATATATATATATATATATATATATATATATATATATATATATATATCTATATATGGGTTCACTACATAATCCCGAACTTTTGAAATACCGAATTTCAAAAGCTCGAGACTATAAACCCGAAACCCCTAAATACCGAAACTACACAAGCATGGAATTTAAAATCCCTAACATCTAACATACATACAGCACACACATACACATACGCCCCCACTTAAATATTCTAACTCCGAGATCTCACAGACAAGGCAAACTCACACCCACACGTTACAGTCCCTCACACACACACACATATCACAGTCACAACATATACTTACACACACTAACTTCTCTCACAAACACACTTACACACACATACTTACCTCAACCACAACACCAGAAGCGCCAATTCATTGTCTCCAAACATCGGGATTTTGAATTTCGCTCTTCTGGTGTTTCGGTATTCCGGGATTTCAGCTACATGCTCCTGAGCTTTTGAAATTCGGTATTTCAAAAGTTCGAGATTATGTAGTGAACCCATTTATATATATATATATATATATATATATATATATATATATATATATATATATATATATATAATGTATATATGGCTGCACTAGACAATCTCGAAATACTGAAATGTCGAATTTCAGTATTTCGAGACTGAATAGTCGAAAGTGTAGTTACTCAAAACTGCACTAGCTTGAATGTGGAAATGTCGAATCCACTGTAGTGGTGTCGTGTTCGTGACGTGAGGTGCGGTTTGTGGATTTAGCTGGGGTTTCAGGTAAGTGGTGTTTACATGAGGGTACTGGGTAGGGATTTTAGTGTGTGTGAGTGTGTGTAGTGGTGATTTTTGTGTGTTTGTGTGTTTAGTGCGACCTTGGAGTTACTATATATAAGTAAGGGGTGTAGGGTGTGCAGCCCCCCACATGGGGGATACAGGGGGGCTTGCCTCCATGCTTATAGGTAGGGTAGGTGTGTTTGTATGTTATGTTGTGTTTGTGTGTGTTTTGTTTGTTGTAGTGTAGTTAGATAGGTGTATGTGTGTTGGTGTGTGTGTGTGTGTGTGTGTGTGTGTGTGTGTGTGTGTGTGTGTGTGTGTGTGTGTGTGTGCGTGGGCATATGGTCGCAATTGTGGTTTTCACGGTTGTGGGTTTTCAGGTATGTGGAATTTTGACTATACAGTCTCAAAATACTAAAATTTGACATTTCAGTATTTTGAGATTGTCTAGTGAATATGTATATATATATATATATATATATATATATATATATATATATATATATATGTATACACAGGTCTCCCTGATAACACTGACACGCCAAAACACCAACAACGAAATAACCGACAAAACAAAACCGAAAAAAACTGAAAGTTCAAAAACATGAAACTTCATATCCCGACAAACCACAATCCCGACAATCAACAAAACAAATACCTTTCCCGAAAAACACACACACAACACAAGCACACCAAAAACCTTACAAACCTACACTTAACCTTACATAAAAAACTATCTATGCACTAACCTTAACCCAAA